>NW_012114633.1:397667-417833 GCF_000951035.1 Colobus angolensis palliatus
AAAAAAAAAAAAAAAAAACAAAAAAAAAAAGAAATGCCAAAGGGAGTTTTTCAATCTAAAAGAAAGTGTTGCTAATGAGCAATAATAAATCAACTGAAGGTATAAAACTCACTGGTAATAGTAGATACACAAAAACATAGAATATTATAACACTATAATTGTAGCATGTAAATTACTTGTATCTTAAGTGGAAAAAATGAAAAGATAAACCAATAAAAAATAATAACTACAACAACTTTTCAAAACATGTACATTACATAAAGATAGAAATACAAACAAAAAAGTTAAAAGGTAGAGGAATAAAGGTAAACTATAGAGTTTTCTTTATTAATGTTCCTTATGCTTATTTTGCTTATTTTGTTTATTATGCTATCAGTGTTGTCATCAGTTTAAAATAAGATATAAGATATTATCTGCAAGCCTTTTGCAAAAGACACAATAGATAAACAAGAATTAAAGACAAAAGATTAAACACATCATTACAGAAAATTATCTTTACTAACAAGAGAACAGGAAGACAAGACCACAAAATAACTAGAAAGGAATGACAAAACATTAGGAATAATTTCTTATGTTAATAATAATATTGAATGTAAATGAATTAAACTCTGCAGTCAAAAGACACAGAGGGCAGGAATGAATTTTTAAAAAGTCTCACAATCTGTTGCCTACAAGAAACACACTTAACTTATAAAGACGTACATAAACTGAAAATAGAGGGATGGAAAAAATATTCCATGCAAATGGAAATCAAAAAAGAACAGAAGTAGCTATGCTCATATTAGACAAAATATATTTCAAAGGCATTATATAAAGAAGGGCATTATATAATGATAAAGGGGTAAATTCAGCAAGAGGGTATAACAATCATAAATATCTATGCACACAACACTGCAGCACGCAGATATACAAAACCAATTTCATTTAAATAAAAAGGAGAGAAAGATTACAATACAATAAGACCTCAACACCTCACTTTCATCTTTGAACAGATCATCTAGACAGAAAATCAGCAAACATCAGACTTTATCTACACTACAATACAAATGGACATAATAGATATTTGTAGTACATTTCATTCTACAGATGCTGAATACACATTCTGAAACCCTTTTCTTTGACATCTGGAATGCAACAAGGATGCCTACTTTCACCACTGTTATTCAACACAGTACTGGAAGTCCTAGCTAAAGCAATCATACAAGAGAAATAAAGAAATAAGTCAGATTATTCTTGCTTTCAGATGATATGCTCTTACATTTGGAAAAATCTTAAGACTCCACCAAAAAATATTAGAACTGACAAAATAAAAGTTGTGGAATACAAATCAGAATACCAAAAAAAGTAGCATTTTTGTCTAACAGTGAACAATTTGAAAAAGAAATAGAAAATGAATTCCATTTATAATAGCTACAAATAAAATAAAATAATTAGTAGTTAATATAGCCAAAGTAGTGAAACATCTCTACAATAAAACTATACAATATTAGTGAAAAAATTTGAAGAGAAAAAAAGCAAGATATACCATGTTCATATATTGGAAGTATCAATATTGTTAAAATGTCTGTACTACTCAAAGCAGTCTACAGATGCAATGCTGTTTCTATCAAAATACCAACGACATTCTTCTCAGAAATAGAACAGCAATCCTAAAATTTAAATGAAACTACAAAAGACCCAGAATAGCCAAAGCTATCCTGAACACAAAGCACAAAACTGAAAGAATCGCATCACCTGCCTTCAAATTATATTACAGAGCTATGGTAATTCAAACAGCATGGTAGTGGCATAAAAACAGACACATAGACAAATGGAACAGATTAAAAACACAGAAAAAAATATAGATACCTACAGTGACCTCACTTTTGACAAAGGTGGCAAGAACATACATTGGGCAGTCTCGTTAATAAATTGTGCTAGGAAACATAAATATCCACAAGCAGAAGAAAGAAGCTAAACATCTATCTCACTATATACACGAATCAAATCAAAATGAGTTAAAGATATAATTATAAGATTTCAGACTATGAAACTACTAAAAGAAAACTTTCCTGAAACTCTCCATCATGGTGGACTGGACAAAGCTTTTTGAGCAGTACCCTACAAACACAGGCAACCAAAGCAAAAATGGACACAAGAGATCACATCAAGTTAAGAAGCTTCTGCACAAAAAAGAAACAATCAACAAAGTAAAGAAACAAACCACACAATGAAAGAAATTATTTGAAAACTACTCATCTGACAAGAGATTAATAACCAGAATATTTAGTGAGGTCAACAACTTCAGAGGAAAAAAAATCTCTAATGATGCAACTTTAAAAAATGGCAATTTTTTAAAAGAAGACATACAAATGGCAAGCAGATATATGAAAAGATGTTCAACATCACTGATCATCAAAGAATGCAAATCAAAACTACAATGATTTGTCATCTTATCCCAATTAAAATGGCTTATATGCAAATGACAGATAATAACAAATGCTGCCAAGGTACAGAGAAAAGAAAAACCTAGTACACTGTTGGTTAGAATGCAAATTAGTACAACCACTGGTTTGGAGGTTCCTCAAATTCTAAAAATAAAGCTACCATATGATCTAGCAATCCCACTGCTAAGTATACAACCAAAAGAAGGAAATTCAATATATCAAAGTGATATCTTCACTCCCATATTGATTATAATACTATTTACAATAGCCAAGATTTGGAAGCAATCTAAAAGTTCAGCAACAGACTAACGGATAAAGAAAACACGGTATACGAAATGGGGTTTTATTCAGTCATAAAAAAATGATGGCCTGTGATTTGCCACAGCATGGATGGAACTGGAGGTTCTTACAGTAAGTGAAGTAAATAGGCACAGAAAGACACACTTCACATGTTTTCACTGATTTGTGGGTGCTAAAATAAAAACAACTGAACTCACAGAGATTTAGAGTATAACTATGGTTATCAGAGGCAGGCAAGGGTAATGGGAGGTGGAGTGTGGATGGTTAATGGATCCAAAATTAATGGAATGAATAAGATCTATTAATTGATAACAGAACAGGGTGACTGCAGTCAACAATAATTTATTGTGTATTTAAAAATAAATAAAATATTAGAATTGTATTTTCAGTAACATAAAGGAAGATAAAGGCTTTAGTAGATGAATACTCCACTTACCCTGATATGATTATTAGATATTGTATGTGGGTGTCAAAATATTTCATGTTCCCCATAAATATATACACCTACTATGTACACACAAACATAAAAAAAAAATTAAAAAGACCTAGAGGTAAGTGGTAAAATATAAAATGTTAATGAGAAAAGATTAAACATTGGGATAAATCTTCATGACCTTGGATTCAGCAAAGGATTCTTAGATACGACATCCAAAGGATGGGCAACCGAAGAAAATATATGTCAATGTAACTTCATAAAAAATTTAAATTTTAAAATTTAGTGTTTCTAATATACCATTTAAAAAGTAAAAACAAAACTAAACAACACACAAAATGGAGAAAATGTATGAAAAGAATATATCTAATAAAGGACTTGTATCCAGAATAAAGTTCTCACAGCTCAATAATAAAATGACAAATAACCTGATTAAACTATGAGGAAAGGACTTGAACTGATATTGTTTCAAGAAAGATATACTAATGGCTAAAAAGCAAAAAACACATAAAAAGATGTCTGACATCATTATTTACTAGGAAAATCCAAATCAAAACCACAATAAGATACTACTTCACATCCACTAGAATAAAAAAAATCAGACATTAGGAAGTGTCAGTAAGGATTTAGAAAATTCTAAACCCATATATGCTGCTTTTGGGAATATAAAATGATTCAGCAGCTTTGGAATAAACTGACAGTTCATGAAACAATTGAACATAGAGTTACCAGATGGCACAGTAATATTGGCACTAGTTATATACCCAAGAGAAATAAAACATATGTTTACAAAAAATTTTCTACACAAATGTTCATAGTAGTATTATTCATAATAAGGAAAAGACAGAAACAAGCCATCAACTGAGAAGTTGATAAACAAAATGTGACTACAGTGTCTTTTTATTCTTGGAAACCACAAGAAGCAACCACTCTCTGGTGCAGCCTTTTCTCTTATAGGAGGTTGGAAGCTGATGAGAGACAAGAAGAATACACAAAGTCTCTCAAAGATGCTGACTGGAACAAACATACTATAATTTCCATTCACATTCCAATAGTAAAATGGCAATGACCAAGTCATTGATAGAGCAAGAATATCTTCTCCAGTTTATCTACTGGTAGGGTATTATGAAGTCACTTGGCAAAAGTGTGGATATATAACTTTATTAAAGAAAGGAGAGAATAGTTGTGAACAAGAATCCAACCTGGCAGAGTACAAATTATAACTTTATGCATCTCTAAGCTCTTTTTTCTAGAATTTAACTTTTTCTCCTTCCACAGGCTGTAATTTAAACATGGATGTAACCTAGACTCAGTCGTACAGTTCTTGATAATGAATTTAAAGATGTTAGAGCTAGTGAACTGAAGGGACCTGGGTCCTGCCCAGCATTACTTCTTTCAGGAGAGTTGAACAGTGAGCCTAGGCTTTGGTACTCTTATTGAGAGAAAATTTACAGCTATATTATTAAAGCCTTTGTATTTTGAGATCTCTTACAGTATAGTAAATTTAATTCATACAAACAATATAAATCTTATAGTGGCTGGTCATATTGTAAGTAACACGAATAAATTTAGTGCCATCAGATTTGTAGTCAAAATGCAGAATATATTAGATAGAATATATCAGTAAATACAGATTTTTTAAAATCTCTGATTCTATAACAATGAGAATCAAATTTGTTACATATTTAGTTACAGGTATAATTAGTATAGCCAAAATCAAAGTTTAGAGTGCAACAACAGAGACTTAAGTAATCTGTAGAGTCAAGAAGGATCTCTCTGAATAAGTGATGTTTAAAATGAATCTTAAAGGAAGACTCATAATTATCCAGGTAGAGGAGTTGAGGGAGAAAGGTGTTTCAAATACGGGGAAGAACAAGTTGTTTAATGGCTCAGAAATAAGAGAGAACATTACATATTCATGAAATAAAATGCATCTTAATGGTTGGAGTTAAAAGAATAAGGAGAGAGGACAAAATATTAGAGCTGATCTTAGAAGTTCGAAATGAAGAAGATGGCTGATTAGGAACAGCTCCAGTCTGCAGCTCCCAGTGTGATTGATGCAGAAGATGGGTGATTTTTGCATTTCCAATTGAGGTACCTGGTTCATCTCATTGGGACCAGTTAGACAGTGAGTGCAGCCCACAGAGGGCCAGCCAAAGCAGGGCGGGGCGTCACCTCACCCAGCAAGCACAAAGGGTCAGGGATTTCCCTTTCCTAGCCAAAGGAAGCTGTGACAGACTACCTGGAAAAATGGGACACTCTCGCCCAAATATTGCACTTTTCCCAAGGTCTTAGCAACTGGCAGACAAGGTGATTATCTCCCTTGCCTGGCTCAGCAGCTCCCATGCCCACAGAGCCTTGCTCACTGCTAGAGCAGCAGTCTGAGATCAATCTGCAAGACAGCAGCCTGGCTGGGGAAGGGGCATCCACCATTGCTGAGGCTTGAGTAGGTAAACAAAGTGGCAAGGAAGCTTGAACTGGGTGGAGCCCACCACAGCTCAACAAGGCCTACTGCCTCTAGACTCCATACTTGTGGGAAGAACATAGCTGAACAAATGTCAGCAGACAACTTCTGCAGACTTAAACATCCCTGTCTGACAGCTCTGAAGACAGCAGTGGTTCTCCCAGCATGGCATTTGAGCTCTGAGAACGGACAGACTGCCTCCTCAAGTGGGTCCCTGACCCCTGTGTAGCCTAACTGGGAGACACCTCCCAGTAGGGGCCGACAGACACCTCATACAGGTGGCTGCTCCTTTGGGACAAAGCTTCCAGAGGAAGGGTCAGGCAGCAATATTTGCTGTTCTGCAATATTTGCTGTTCTGCAGCCTCTCCTGGTGACACCCAGGCAAACAGGGTCTGGGGTGCACCTCCAGCAAACTGCAAAGACCTACAGCTGAGGGACCTGACTGTTAGAAGGAAAACTAACAAACAGAAAGGAATAGCATCAACATCAATGACAAAAAAAAAAAAGGTCATGTACACCAAAACCCCATCTGTAGGTCACCAACATCAAAGACCAAAGGTAGACAAAACAACAAAGATGGGGAAAAACCTGAGCAGAAAATATGAAAATTCTGAAAATCAGAGCACCTCTTCTCCTCCAAAGGATCGCAGCTCCTCTCCAGCAATGGAACAAAGCTGGACAGGGAATGACTTTGACGAATTGACAGAAGTAGGTTTCAGAAGGTTAGCAATAACAAACTTCTCTGAGCTAAACGAGGATGTTCGAACCCATTGCAAGGAAGCTAAAAACCTTGAAAAAAGATTAGATGAATGGCTAACTAGAATAAACAGTGTAGAGAAGACCTTAAATGACCTGATGGAGCTGAAAACCATGGCACAAGAACTTCATGATGCATGCACAAGTTTCAATAGCTGATTCAATCAAGTGGAAGAAAAGGTATCAGTGATTGAAGATCAAATTAATGAAATAAAGTGAGAAGACAAGTTTAGAGAAAAAAGAGTGAAAAGAAATGAACGAAGCCTCCAAGAAATATGGGACTATGTGAAAAAACCAAATCTACATTTGATTGGTGTACCTAAAAGTGATGGGAAGAATGGAAACAAGTTGGAAAACACTCCTCAGGATATTATCCAGGAGAACTTCCCCAACATAGCAAGACAGGCCAATTCAAATTCAGGAAATACAGAGAACACCACAAAGATACTTCTCAAGAAATGCAATCCCAAGACACATACTTGTCAGATTCGCCAAGGTTGAAATGAAGGAAAAAGTGTTAAGGGCAGCCAGAGAGAAAGGTCGAGTTACCCACAAAGGGAAGCTCATCAGACTAATAGTGGATCTCTCATCAGAAATCCTACAACCCAGAAGAGAGTGGGGGACAATACTCAACATTCTTAAAGAAGAGAATTTTCAACCCAGAATTTCATATCCAGCCAAACTAAGCTTAATATTTGAAGGAGAAATAAAATCCTTTACAGACAAGCAAATGCTGAGAGATTTTGTCACCACCAGACCAGACTTACAAGAGCTGCTGAAGGAAGCACTAAACATGGAAAGAAACAACCGGTACCAGTCATTGCAAAAACAGGCCAAATTGTAAGGACCATCAATGCTATGAAGAAACTGCATCAATTAGTGGGCAAAATAACCAGCAAACATCTTAATGACAGGATCAAATTCACACATAACAATATTAACTTTAAATGTAAATGGGCTAAATGCTCCAATTAAAAGACACAGACTGGCATATTGGATAAAGAGTCAAGACCTATCAGTGTGCTGTATTCAGGAGACCCATCTTACATGCAAAGATGCACATAGGCTCAAAATAAAGGAATGGATGAAGATCTACCAAGCAAATGGAAAGAAAAAAAAAGAAAAAAGCAGGGGTTGCAATCCTAGTCTCTGATTAAACAGACTTTAAATCAACAAAGATCAAAAGAAACAAAGAAGGCTATTACGTAATGGTAAAGAGATCAATTGAACAAGAAGAGGTACCTATCCTAAATATGTATGCACCCAATACAGGAGCACCCAGATTCATAAAAGAAGTCCTTAGAGACCTACAAAGAGACTTAGACTCCCACACAATAATAATGGGAGATTTTAACACCCCACTGTCAATATTACACAGATCAATGAGACAGAAGGCTAACAAGGATATCCAGGACCTGAACTCAGTTCTGCAACAAGCAGACCTAATAGACATCTACAGAACTCTCCACCCCAAATGAACAGAATATACATTCCTCTCAGCACCACATTGCACTTATTCTAAAATTGACCACATAATTTGAAGTAAAGTGCTCCTCAGCAAATGTAAAAGAACAAACACCACAACAAACTGTCTCTCAGACCACAGCACAATCAAATTAGAACTCAGGATTAAGAAACTCAAAGCCACACAACTACATGGAAACTGAACAACTTACTCCTAAATAATTACTGGGTAAATAATGAAATAAAGGCAGAAATAAAGATGTTTTTTGAAACCAAAGAGGACAAAGACACACTGTACGAGAATCTCTGGGACACATTTGAAGCAGTGTATAGAGGCAAATTTATAGCACTAAATGCCCACAAGGGAAAGCAGGAGAGATCTAAAATCGACATCCTAACATCACAATTAAAAGAACTAGAGAAGCAAGAGCAAACAAATTCAAAAGCCAGCAGAAGGCAAGAAATAACTAAGATCAGAGCATAACTGAAAGAGATAGAGACACAAAAAAACTCTTCGAAAAAAACCAGTGAATCCAGGAGCTGCTTTTTTGAAAAGATCAAAATTGATAGACCACTAGCAAGACTAATAAAGAAAAGAGAGAATAATTAAACAGATGCAATAAAAAATGATAAAGGGGATATCACCACCGATCCCACAGAAACAAAAACTACTACCATCAGAGAATACTATAAACACCTCTACACAGATAAACTAGAAAATCTAGAAGAAATGGATAAATTCCTGGACACATACACCCGCCCAAGACTAAACCAGAAAGAAGTTGAATCTCTGAATAGACCAATAACAGGCTCTGAAATTGAGGCAATGATTAATAGCCTACCAACCAAAAAAAGTCCAGGACCAGATGGATTCACAGCTGAATTCTACCAGAGGTACGAGAAGAAGCTGATACCATTCCTTCTAAAACTGTTCCAATCAATAGAAAAAGAAGCAATCCTCCCAAACTCATTTTATGAGTTCAGCATCATTCTGATACCAAAGTCTGTCATAGACACAGCAAAATAAAAAAAAAAGAGAGAGAATTTTAGATCAATATCCCTGATGAACATTGATGCAAAAATCCTCAATAAAATACTGGCAAACTGAATCCAGCAGCACATCAAAAAGCTTATCCACCACGATCAAGTCGGCTTCATCTCTGGGATGCAAGGCTGGTTCAACATACATGAAACAATAAATGTAATCCATCCCATAAACAGAACCAATGACAAAAAACACATGATTATCTCAATAGATATGGAGAAGGCCTCCAACAAAAGTCAACTGCCCGTCATGCTAAAACCTCTCAATAAACCAGGTATTGATGGAATGTAACTGAAAATAATAAGAGCCATTTATGACAAACCCACAGCCAATATCATACTGAATTGGCAAAAACTAGAAGCATTCCCTTTGAAAACTGGCACAAGACAGGGATGCCCTATCTCACCACTCCTACTCAACATAATATTGGAAGTTCTCGCCAGGACGATCAGGTAAGAGAAAGAAATAAAGGGTATTCAATTAGGAAATGAGGAAGTCAAATTGTCCCTGTTTGCAAAAGACATGATTGTATATTTAGAAAACCCCATCATCTCTGCCCAAAATCTCCTTAAGCTGATGAGCAACTTCAGCAAAGTCTCAGGATACAAAATCAACGTGCAAAAATCACAAGCATTCCTATACACCATTAACAGAAAAACAGAGAGCCAAATCATGAGTGAACTCCCGTTCACAATTGCTACAAAGAGAATAAAATGCCTACGAATCCAACTTACAAGGGATGTGAAGGACCTCTTCAAGGAGAACTACAAACCACTGCTCAAGGAAATAAAAGAGGACACAAACAAATGGAAGAATATTCCATGCTCATTAATAGGAAGAATAAGTATAGTGAAGTAATTTATAGGTTCAGTGCCATTCCCATCAAGCTACCAATGACTTTCAAAAACTACATTAAAGATCATGTGGAAACAAAAAACAGCCCATATAGCCAAGACAATCCTAAGCAAAAGAACAAAGCTGGAGACACCACACTATACCACACTACACTACAAGGCTATAGTAACCAAAAGAGCGTGGTACTGGTACCAAAACAGCATGGTACTGGTACCAAAACAGATATATAGACCAATGGAACAGAACAGAGACCTCAGAAATAACATGACACATCTACAACCATCTGATCTTTCACAAACCTGACAAAAACAAGAAATGGGGAAAGGATTCCCTATTTAATAAATGGTGCTGGGAAAACTGGCTAGGCGTTATGTAGAAAGCTGAAACTGGATCCCTTCCTTATACCTTATACAAATATTAATTCAAGATGGATTAAAGACTTAAAAGGTAGACCTAAAACCATAAAAACCCTAGAATAAAACCTAGCCAATACCATTCAGGACATAGACATGGGCAAGGACTTCAAGGCTAAAACACCAAAAGCAATGGCAACAAAAGCCAAAACAGACAAATGCAATCTAATTAAACTAAAGATCATCTGCATGGCAAAAGAAAATACCATCAGAGAGAACAGGCAATCTACAGTATAGGAGAAAATTTTTGCAATCTACCCATCTGACAAAGGGCTAATATCCTGAATCTACAAAGAACTCAAACAAATTTACTAGAAAAAAACAAACAACCACATCAAAAAGTGGGCAAAGGATATGAACAGACACTTCTCAAAAGAAGACATCTATACAGCCAAGAGACACATGAAAAAATGCTCATTATCACTGGTCAACAGAGTAATGCAAATCAAAACCACAATGAGATACCACCTCACAGCAGTTAGAATAGCAGTCATTAAAAAGTCAGGAAACAACAGATGCTGCAGAGGATGTGGAGAAATAGGAATGCTTTTACACTGTTGGTTAGAATGGTATGTAAATTCATTCAACCACTGTGGAAAACACTGCGGCAATTCCTCAAGGATCTAGAACTAGAACTACCATTTGACCCAGCCATCCCATTACTGGGTATATACCCAAAGGATTATAAATCATGCTACTATAAAGACACATGAGCATGTACATTTATTGTGGCAGTATTCACAATAGCAAAGACTTGGAACCAACCCAAATGTCCCTCAATGATAGACTAGATTAAGAAAATGTGGCACATATACACCATGGAATACTATGCAGCCATAAAAAAGGATGAGTTCATGTCCTTTCCTGGGACATGAATGAAGCTGGAAACCACCATTCTCAGCACACTATCACAAGGACAGAAAACCAAACACTGCATGTTCTAACTCATAGGTGGGAATTGAACAATGAGATCACTTGGACACAGGGTGGGGAATATCACACACTGGGGCCTGTCAGGGGGTCGGGGGAGCTAAGGGAGGGATAGCATTAGATTAAATATCTAATGTAAATGATGAGTTGGTGGGTGCAGCAAACCAACATGGCACATGTATACCTATGTATCAGACCTGCACATTGTGCACATGTACCCTAGAACTTAAAGTATAATTGGAAAACAAGACAAAAAAAAAGAAGTTTGAACTGAAGATACTGAATTGTAACAAACCTGCAGACACACCTTCAAACTGGGAGTCATATGATAAGAATTTTAAGCTAAAAAATATCATTCAGAATACAGAAAATTGGCAGATTTTGCTTTTGTATAAAAACAAAGAATAATTAAGGAAAAAAAATGCTATAAACTTTATCCATAAATTAATCATAGTAGCAGGAATTATTTCCAAAATCTTGTAATAACAATAAAAAACCTATTTCTACAGTAGAAATAGGTTGATTTTATAATTTTTTTATTTCTAAATTTTGTGAATACATAGTAGGTATTTATATTTTTGGGGTACATGAGATGTTTTGATGCAAGCATGCAAGGCATAATAATCACATCATGGAAAATGATATATCTAGCCCCTCAAGCATTTATTTTTTGTGATATAAATAATTTGATTTTACTCATTTACTTATTTTCCAATGGACAATTAAATTGTTACTGACTACAGTTACTTTGTTGTGTTTTCACATACTAGACCTTATTCATTAATTCTAACTATCTTTTGTACCAGTGAACCATCACCACTTCCCATTCATTCCCCTTCCCAGCCTGTGATAAACACACTTCTACTCTCTATCACTGTGAGTTTGATTTTGAAATTCCACAAATAAGTGAGAATATGTGATGTTAGTCTTTGTGTGCCTGGCTTAATTCACTTTACATATGACCCCCAGTTCTATCAATGTTGTTGCAAATGACAAAATCTTATTCTTTTTTATGGCTGAATAGTACTCCATTGTGTATATGTAACACATAAAGAACACATTTAATGGTATGGTTTGGCCATATCCTCACTCAAGTCTCATCTTGAATTCCCATGTGTTGTGGGAGGGACCCAGTCATAGGCAATTGAATCAGGGAGGCAGGTCTTTCCTGTGCTGTTCTCGTGATAGTGAATGAGTCTCAGGAGATCTGATGGTTTTATCAAAGACAGTTTCCCTGCACAAGCTCTTTTCTCTTGTCTGCCACCATGTGACACATGCCTTTCACCTTGTGAGACTCCCCAGCCACTTGGAAGTGTGAGTCCATTAAACCTCTTTCTTTTGCAAATTGCTCAGTCTTGGGTATGTCTTTATCAGTGTGAAACGGACTAATGCATTTAAGATTGATGGACACATAGGTTGCATCCAAAACTTGGCTATCATGAACAGAGCTGCAATAAATATTGAACTGCAGTATTTGATTTCCTTTCTTCTGGATGTAAACCTAGCAGTAGGATTGCTGGATTACATGATAGTTTTATTTTAGTATTTGAGGAACCTCCACACTGTTCTCCACAGAGACTGTACTAAGTAACATTTCCATCAACAGCAAACAAGGGTATCCTTTTCTTCACATCCTCACCAGCTTTTGCTATTGTCTGTTTTTGGGTATAAGTCATTCTAATTTGGGTGAGATGATATCTCATTGAAATTTTAATTTGCATTTATCTGATGGTAAATGATGTTGGGCACCTTTTCATTTGTCTGTTTGCCATGTATATGTTTTCCTTTAAGAAATGTTCAAATCTTTTGTTCATTTTTAATTTGAATTATTAGATTTTTTCCTATAAAGTTGTTTGAGCGCCTTTATATTCTGGTTATTAACCTCTTGTCAGATATGTAGTTTGCAAATAATTTCTCCCATTCTTTAGGTTGTCTCTTCACTTATTTGATTGTTTTCTTTCCTGTGCAGAGGCTTTTTAACAACTTGATGTATCCCATTCATCTATTTTTATTCATGTTTTCTTGGATTGTCTTGACACTTGTAGATGTTTGTCTGTGTCTAGTCATTTTGTAATCTCTGCAGGCAGGTTTGTTTGGACCTGTCCTTCTTGGGAAGGCTTTTCAGATATTCAGAAGAACTTAGGTATTGTCATCTAAGCTGTAACTGTTTTACAAGGGAACCCAAGCTCAATTACAATGTGGTTCCTGTAGATTCATAGATGTGCTACCTTGATGGCCTTGGACAAGATCAGGAAGATTTTTTTGGATTACCAGGCAGTGACTTTTGTTCTCTTTCCTTATCCCAAACAAATGGAGTCTCTCTATTCTGAGCCACCTGGAGCTGGGTTAAAGTGACACAAGCACCCCTGTGGCCACAGTCCCTAGGGACTGCCAGAAACAGTTTTTTTTAAAGATTTTTATTAGCACATATTTTCTTATGTATCCTTTTTCCTGCTGACTTCAAAAATGTTTGCTTTTCATTGACTGATTATTCATGTCTTGAAACCTGACCACTTTCTAGAATGCTTTTCATGGATTTTGTAAATTTCAAAAAAAAAATCATACTAATCTTTTTTATTTGCAATTTGGACATTGTATGACAAATTTTTGACACATGTAATTTATAAAATTTACATTCCTCCTTACAGGCTGCTTCCTTCTTCTTTAACAGTGACCACTGTACAAATAGAATTACTCTCAAATTCATTATACCTCCTTACATGGAAAAAGAAGTGAGAATAATTTCTTTTAAAATAATTTTAAAGAGCAAAATAATAATAATAGCAATAGCATTATTATTCATGCCAATGTGCCTTCAAAGGTGACAATCTGATTTAAATAGTTTGCTTTGTAAAAATGTAAACTCATAAACAACTAGGACAGGAACTGGGTTTTTCTAAGGAAAGAGAAGATCCTATAATCTTACCATAGCATGTACATAAATTTTAACACACAATAAATACTTCATATACCCATGAACAAATTAAATAATCCACTAATATAAAATTAATGTTAATACTACACTGTCGTCTTTACAAGTGGTGTGTTTGGTATACTGACTATTATTTAGCAACCAATATTTTTCAACATTTGAAATTTGATTAGTTATGAAGTCGTTTCTTGGTGTTCATAGGGACTGACTGGTTGTAAGCCCTCCCCTGGATACCAAAATTCTCAAATGCTCAAGTCCCTGAAATAAAATTTGCATACAACTGAGGCACATACTCCCACATACTTTAAATCATCTCTAAATTATCTGAAATACCTAACATAATGTAAATGCTATGTAAATAGTTCTTATACGGTATTATTTAGGGAATGACAAGAAAAAAGTCTGTACCTGCTCAGTACAGATACAACCTTTCAGTTTTTTTCTGAATATTTTGTTCCATAGTTTGTTTAATCCATGGTTGTGCAAAGAACAGACACAAAGTGCTGACTGCATATACTTTTAATGGTGTTCCTACCAAATTTTTCAATTAGTCTTAAAATTTATTAGTCAATTATGTAGTATTTTATAATTCAAGTATCCTTTAGTAATCTCTTCGTGATTCTATTTATTCAGTTTGTGAACATGTCTGCATTTTAAAAATATATACTACAAGCAAATTTGCCTTTTCATTAAAAGCACTAGGACAGAAAAAATTGTTCTCTGTGTGTTATATTTTCACCTGCATGATTTTCCAGTAATAAATATTCAAAATTCTCTATCTATATATTCCCTCCAATATTATTTTGGTTCAACTTAATATCTAATTATAAAATTTGTCATTTTAAATTAATATTTATTAAACATTTTAATGTACATTTAAAAAGTCGATTCTTGAGGGTTTGTCAATTAGAATTTTTTCTGAAAATGACAGCTCTGTTAGTATGAATCCCTTGATACGAAAAACGAACATGCCAGACATCTTACATACTTTACGATCAATAAAGTCTGTATTTCAGATGTTAGGTCAGCAACTTTCTGCACAATATCTGCTTTGACATCTGAAACAGGCTGCTAAGGCTCTGTACAGTGCAGTTATGCAGTTATAACTTCCCTTGGGTTCTAAATAATTTTCCTAATTTATATTGTAATATCCTGTGTAGTTGTTCTAGTGCCAATTGAAACAAAGTTGAGCTTCAGATTTTATAATTGTTCTTTTAACTTTCCTAACACTTTTTCTATTAATGTATATTTTTACAATATTTTCTTAGAATGTTCTCTTTAGTTTGGACTCATATTTGTAGTTGGCTTTCAAGTGAGCATTGTGCTTTAAGTAACTGTAAACAAGTAAAGCAAAATATAAAGACAAAAAAGAAAATGTCAGATAGTAGACAATTGACTAACCATTGCATTCTGTAAATATATGCCAGTCTGCAAAATATTTTGAGAACTTGAAATGCAAATAACACATGAAAAGAATTTATTTGACTTTTTTTCTTTACTGCAGTAATAGTTACATGCCTGCCACATGTACTGCATTTATTTCCTTCTGTCTGTCTTCCTGCCACCCTGAAGCTGAGTTTTGTAAATAAGAATCTACCTGGCATAGGTGGGGATATCTCTTTTTATGGTAGTTAAAAATGTAGGATTCAATCTCTACAACCTCTCTTAATTCATGTAGTTGATACTATGTTCAGGGATGCATATAACCATTGGAGGCTAGAGTGTATGAATTACTGTCCCAGGAAAAGCCAAATGTTATTAATTATTTCAAATGAACTAAGAGACAGATGGAGTCATTAAAACTTCAAGAAGTGGCCAAATATTATTAATTCATATGGTATTCATTATATCACTACTAATCATACCGGATTCTTTTGGTATCATTAAATGTGATGTGCAAGACTGTTTAAAGTTTTCAATAAATTTCCTTATGAGGTGATCTGTCACTGCTGTAATGAAGTAACTTAAGCAGCAAAGATACCTATAACTGAGTTCAGTATGTATCTGTCACTGTATTTTAAGAAATGATATTTAATATCTTCAATGTATCAAATTCTACAGCTATCTGAACAGGGACAATAGAAATATAAATCCAGAAAATGCACCCCAAAATTTTTCTTTCATCTCACCCTGTAGTTTTATACTGCCAAAGCTGTTGTTTGGTTTCAAAAAATTAGTTGTTGGCATACCATGTTATGCCATATTGGTTTGCTGATGTTGTAAGATAAAGCAAATGAGAATGGTTAGAAGTCATTACTTCTGATTTTGGTGTAGGTTGCTAGAAAATGAATGATAGTGCTAGATGTGCTATAAAATTAATAATAATGAGGATAGTATTATTAATGCTCCTGATATAATTTATTAAGTGCCTACTATGCACAAGGCATTGTTGAGATGTTTCACATATATTTTACTTTATCCTCCCCCCAAAATCTAACAGCAGTTATTACTATTTTTCTTTAATGCTAAATATTCATAATCAGATAACAAAAGTTTTCAGGGACTAAACTGTGTGAAATATAAAAATTAATGAATCATTGAGGCCAGGCCTGGTGGCTCACGACACTTTGGGAGGCCAAGGCAGGTGGAAAACTTGAGGTCAGGAGTTAGGGGCCAGTCTGGCCAACGTGGTGAAACTCCATCTCTACTATAAATACAAAAATTAGCCAGGTATGGTGGCTGAGGCAGGAGAATCCCTTGAACCAGGGAGGTGGAGGTTGCAATGAGCTGAGAGGTCCAGCCACTGCACTCCTGCCTGGGTGACAGAGCCAGACTCCATTTCAAAAACAAATAAACAAACAAATAGAATTATTTAATTTTGAAATAACAAAAAAATTCCTTATAACTTGATTCTTCATCCAAATATTGTCATTTTTCGGCACCAATGAAGAGTGAACACATATTAACAGTGGTTTCTCCTTAGCCATTTTCTGAGAGACTGTCCCCTTAAATTATATTTATTTTCAACCATTTGGAAAATATGCAGCATTAGGAAAAAAAATTAAATGCCAGTATGTACGGGTTTTCCACTGGTATAAAGCCAACCAGTATGACTCACATTGGAATTGATGTCAAGTTATTTTGCCTGTTAACCAACTGTCTTTTTTCTAAGTGTTGGTATTTGAGAATAGTGAGGATGGTTTTTACTATGAATACCTTAAGTCAAATGTCTGTAGGTAAAGTGAAGGAGTATGAACTAGAACAATCTTTTACAATCTGCTTTGATTTGCCTTCAGTAATGCTTATGCTAACGATTTATCTAATTCATGAAGTAACAGATGTCCTGAGCAAGTAGGTGAGCTGTGTGGGGATTTTCCATGTGATACAGTTATGGTTGTTTCCATTATGGAATGAAGATCCTACTTGTAATCTTTCAAAATGTAGGTACAAAATGTCAAAACCTTTGAAAAGTGAAACCCTGCCAAACACATACGCACATATGTATACACACGTATAATGAAAGATCCAAATGTTTTGGCTGGTATTTGGCAGCAGTCTTTCATATAATATTTCTATGTTTCCAAATATTTGAGTAAATAAAAATGTCTTGATATGTGGCATTAGAAAAATTGCCTTTTAAATTTTATATCCTAATGCTTTTCATGCTAAATAATTACTGCTTGTTTACATCCTGCAAAGTTTCACACTGTAATTAGAAGTAAACTGAACTTACTTCCTTCCTTTCTTCCCTTTTCTCCTCTTTTATTTTTATTTTTAAATTTTTTTTTTTTTTTTTGAGACAGAGTCTCCCTCTGTCGCCCAGGCTGGAGTGTAGTGGTGCAATCTCAGCTCACTGCAAGCTCCGCCTCCCGGGTTCACACCATTCTCCTGCCTCAAGCCTCCCGAGTAGCTGGGACTACAGGCACCCACCACAGCACCTGGCTATTTTTTTGTATTTTTAGCAGAGACGGGGTTTCACCGTGTTAGACAGGATGGTCTCGATCTCCTGACCTTGTGATCTGCCCACCTCGGCCTCCCAAAGTGCTGTGATTACAGGTGTGAGCCACCGTGCCTGGCCTTCTATTCTATTTCTTTTTTCTTCTCTTGTTTTTCCTTTCACTCTTTAAGCATTTTTCACCATATAAAATTAGTAACACAGGGTCATTATAGAAAATGTAAAGAATGGCAAATGAGATACAGATTTAAAATTGTCCTGCCTCTAATATAAGAATAGCCTTTATTAAGAATGAAGACATGAACCACAGAAAGGGCAGGGAAGCAGCCAGACCCTGGGAGTGATTAGAAATAAGATAGCTAATACCTTTTGGGAACTTTCAAGTTTTTCCTCAGTCCCTTGTTCCACTTCTTACTTCCCACCTCTTGCACCACAGGTAGTCACAACCACATGGTAATAAGATGTCTGTTATCATAACTAACATGCAATGAGTGCTGAGAGTGAGCCAAACTCTGTTCTAAATGCTTCACGTGTCATTGGGTCCTCACAATACACCTATGAGATAAATATTTGTATGATCTGAATTTTGAGAGGCAGCTTTGAGAAACCACATTGATATTACTCAAATTCCATGCCTGATGCTTGCTAGCTGAGTGACCCTGTGCAATTATGTAACATCTTGGGGCCTGTGTTTCCTCTTCTGTGAAAGGAGGTAATACTTTTTACAAATTTAATGAGTATGTTAGGTTTTACCAAATAAAAACATTTTAAATTGAGGAAATAAAGGCACAGTCAATACTTGTTGAGCCAGGATTAGAGTCTAAGCAATTGTATGTGGAGACTGGAACCTCTACTTTATACTGCTGTCCTGAATTGGACTATACCTGCAGCAGCCCTCACCCTCATGGACTTCTGTGTATGCATGAAATAGTTCTTTGTTTTCTGGGGAAAATATTAGAACTTCTACTTATGTAAGAAAATTAACCGAAAATTGAGTTGTACTAATATTTTATATATGACCTGCCACCAGTGCCCTCATTTGCTTTAGGTGATCAGTCATCACATATCACAATTCGCAGGGGTCCCTGCATGCATGTTGCACAATGTGAGGCATCCTCACTTTTCCATTGCCTCTGGAGCATTGTAATATCCCATATATCTGTGCCTAGGGAAATACATTTAAGGATTATTTTTACTAATTTTAATCCAACTAACTCTCACAAAATGGTCAAATGGCTTTAAAAATTCTTTTTTTAAAAAAGATTATAAAAAACAAAAATGAATCAGCTAATCTACTATCTATCCTTACCCTAGTACATACTTTCCAACAGCTACATTACAGTAGCAAAGTACACTAGTGATCTAAACTGCTACACCTATAATTTTTATACCATTCTGAAATGTTAAAGATCATTTCAATTATGAATTATCTTCTAGTCTAAATGAAAGCACAGCATTCTTCACAGAGACTATTCTAATAAGGAGCTGAAGACAACTTCAGAATGTCCTCATTGTGGTTGACTTGATAAAATCAAGATATTCAAACATCGTAAAATATTTACAGAAATGTAACAATGAAAAAGGACTATCAATGACACTTGTATCATGTAAGGATATACTGAATATTTCAAGTCAAAATACTTAAAAGAGTGGTTAAACTTAAGGATACTCCTCATTTTCATTTTGTATAAAGAAAAGTTTTTCAAATTTTCTGAATTTTTCGATTTACTAATATTTAGTGGTTGTCAGTAGACTACTATCTAGAAAATATAAAAGCAAAAATATAAGCCTAAACTGTCCCTTCAACACAAAAAGTTCTGACAATGACTGAGAAAAAAAAACAGCTTTTTAAAATAACCACATATAATAGAAAGTGCAAAGGAACTTAAACAAACTTATAAGAAAAAAATAACCCCATCAAAAAGTGGGCAAAGAATGTGAACAGACACTTCTGAAAAGAAGACATTTATGCAGCCAACAAACATATGAAAAAAAGCTCAACAGCCCAACACACACATGAAAAAATGCTCATCATCACTCACTGTCAGAGAAATGCAAATCAAAACCACAATGAGATACCATCTCACACCAGTTAGAATGGTGATCATTAAAAAACCAGGAAACAACAGGTGCTGGAGAGGATGTGGAGAAATAGGAACACTTTTACACTGTTGGTGGAACTGTAAACTAGTTCAACCATTGTGGAAGACAGTGTGGCGATTCCTCAAGGATCTAGAACTAGAAATACCATTT
>NW_012114633.1:419318-467446 GCF_000951035.1 Colobus angolensis palliatus
TCTTACAGGCATTGATATCAGTCATTCATTTCAATTGTCCTACAAGTTTCCTTTAAATTTTCTCTGCTTTTCAATTCCCTTTTTTTTTTTTTTTGCCTTTGCCTCTCATTTTTAATATTTGCTTTAGGTTATCAGTCTTTTTCTGAAATTTTATAAATCACACACAGTATACGTTTTTCTAAATTACCTGTCTTGTATAGAAAAACTCTCAAAATTAGGACTAATTTCTTTTATTCCATTTACTTGTGTTTACTATATATTTTTTTCAAATTTCAGCTTTTATTTTAGATACAGGGGGTATAAGTATAGATTTTTTACATGGTTATATGGGACCCAGGTAGTAAGCATAGTACCCAGTAGGAAGTTTTTCAATTCACATTTTCCTCCTTCCCCTACTAGTAGTGCACAGTGTCTATTGTTCCCAAGTTTATGTCCACGTGTGCTCAATGTTTAGTTCCCACTTTTAAATAAAAACACAGTATCTGATTTTTTTTGTTCCTGCAACAATTTGCTTAGAATTAAGGCCTCCAGCTCCATCCATTTGACGGCAGAGGACATAATTTTATGCTTTTCTATGGCTATGTAGTATTCCTTGATGTACATTTACCACATTTTTAAAAATCTAATTCATAACTATTGACTGGCACCTAGGTGGATTCCATGTTTTTGATATTGTGAATAGTGTTGTGATGAACATATGAGTGTAGGTGTCATTTTGGTATAACAATCTATATTTCTTTGAGTATACACCCAGTAATGTGACTGCTGGGTCAAATGGTAGGTCTTTGTTAAGTTCTTTTAGAAATCTCCAAATTGTTTCTGCAGTGGCTGAACTAATAGACATTCCCACCACTAGTGTATAAACATTCCTATTTCTCTGCAGCATCACTAGCATCTGTTTTTTTTTTTTTTTTTTGCTTTTTAATTATTGACACTCTGACTGGTGTGAGATAACTCATTGTAGTTTTGATTTGCATTTATCTGATGATTAACGATGATGAGCATTTTTTTTCATATTTTTGTGGGCTGCTTGTATGTCTTCTTTTCAAAAGTGTCTGTTCACGTCTTTTGCCCACTTATTAATGGGTTTTGTTTTTGTTTTCCTTTTTGGCCTGTTCTTCAAGTTCCTTGTAGGTTCTGGGTATTAGACCTCTGTCAGATGCATAGTTTGTAAATATTTTTTCCCATTTTATAGGTTGTCTGTTTATTCTGTTGGTGGTTTCTATTGCTGTGGAGAAGCTCTTTTGCTTAATTAGTACTCAATTTTTATTTTTGTTGCAATTGCTTTTGAGGACTTGGCCATAAGTTCTTTACTAAGCTGGTGATGCCAATAATTATATTTTCTAGGTTTTTTTTGTTTGTTTATAGTTTGAGTTTTATGAGTGAAGGAGAAATAAAATCCTTCTTAGACAGGTAAAAGCTGTGGTAAGACACCTGTATAAGAAGTCTGTAAATCACCTATATAATATCTACTTTATACTGCTGTCCTGAACCGGACTATACCTGCAGCAGCCCTCAGCCTCACGGACTTCTGTGTATGCATGAAATAATTCTTTGAGTTCTGGGGAAAATATTAGAGCTCCTATTTATGTAAATATCAGCTGAAAATTAACCAAAGATTGAGTTGTACTGATATTTTATATATGATCTGCCACCAGTGGCCTCATTTGCTTTAGGTGACCAGTCATCACATATCACAATTCACAGGGGGCCCTGTATACATATTCCACAATGTGAAGCATCCTCACTTTTCCATTTGCCTATGGAGCATTGCAATACTCCATGTATCTGTGCCTGGGAAAGTACGTTTAATGATTATTTTTACTAATTATAATCCAACTAACCCTCACAAAATGGTCAAATGGCTCAAAAAATCACCTTTATAAGAGGTCTTTAAAGAAGTGCTTTAGAATTGTCTTCATTACTCCTAGTAACATTTTCTTCCACCCTTACTAGTTATTGCCTTCTTTCATCTCACTCTGAATGTGACCTGGGAACCCAGATAATGTTGCATAAAATCTCTTCACCTTTCATTATTTTGTCATTGTTCATTTAGAAAGAGGTTGGGAAAATAGTCATTTATATCACTGGTCAAAACAGAGTCAAAAGAATGACACCTGTTACCACAGCCCACAGCTACTTAAAGCAACTATTCAATCAAGCGTACATAATAGCCAGCTAACAATCTGATGACAAGATAAAAATCACACACATCAACAGTAACTTTGAATGCAAATGGGCTAAACACCCCACTTAAAAGACAAAGAGTGGAAACCTGGATCTAAAGACAAGAACCAACCTTCTGTTGTCTTCAAGACCCATCTCACATGTAACAACACCCACAGGCTCAAAGTAAAATGATGAAAAAATATCTACCATGCAAACAGAAAAAAGAACAAGAATCACTATTCTTACATCAGATAAAACAAACTTTAAAGCAATAAAAATTAAGAAGGACAATGAAGAGCATTGCATACTAATAAAGGGTACAATTCAACAGAAGCCTTAACTATCCTAAAGATATACACTGAAATAAATCAGAGAAAACACAAATAAATGAAAAGTCATTCCATGCTCATGGATTGGAATAATCAGTATCATTAAAATAGCTATATGGCCCAAAGCAATTTACAGATTCTACTTTATTCCTATCAAACTACCAACGTTATTCTTAGCCAAATTAGAAAAATCTATTCTAAAATTCATATAAAACCAAGAAAGAGCCCAAATAGCCAAAGCAATCTTAAGCAAAAAGAACAAAAGTGGAAGCATCAAACTACCCAACTTCAAATTATACTATAAGGTAGAGTAACCAAAACAGCACGATACTGGTGTAAAACAGACACGTAGACCAATGAAACAGAATAAAAAACTCAGAAATAAAGCTGCACACCTACAGCTCTCTGACCTTTGACAAGGCTGACAAAAGCAAGCAATGAGGAAAGCCCTCCCCAACAACAAATGGTGCTTGGGTAACTAGCCATAAGTAAAAGAATCAAACTAGATCCTGACTATTCACATATACAAAAATTAACTCAAGGTAAATTAAAGATTTAAATGTGGGACTAATTTCTGATAATTCAGAGCATTGTATGCCCCCTTTATAAAGAATGTTTTAAATAAGCCCATAGACTTGTGCTGTGACTGTGTCAACAATGGGGGTGCAATAACTTATTCTTAAGAAAACAAAACATTCTCCTTGAAAAGGTATTATATTTTCTTTTTCATTTCTTATTGACTCGTATATTAAGCACAATATCAGTTGATAGGCAGAAATACTAGACACATTTTCAATGCAGAGATATTAAGTTTCATGTGGACCCCTGTTGAACTAAAGTGGAATCTATTTTTCCCTACTACTGATTCTTGCTAATGTAAAGATAATTTACTCCTGGATAATTTGAAGAAGTTATTCTTTCATTTACATAGTGAGTAAAATATTTAATACATACAGTTAATTATTCCCACACTTAAAACATTTGTCTCTGAAATTCTAAACAGGGCTTTTCTACTCTCCATTAATGATCCTTTGCCCTATCAGAAATACTGTGTCTGTGCATATACATTATGTTCATCATGCTGACCCAGGCCTTTGCACAAGAATTTAAGGACCTCATCATCTAGTTGTAAAAAAGAAAATATCAAAAACATCAACAGTCCATACAATGACCCTGCTATCTAGTGAAATGTGGCATGGTGAACTTTGAACTTGGTTCTACTAACTTAACCATGCCTCACAAGTGAGAGATTTAAACAAAAAAGGGGGAGGGTGAAGACAGAAGAGCGAGAGTAGGGAAACAGTTGGACTATTTCTGTCTCCTGGATAGGCTGAATCATTGACATATGGTGAGCATAAGAAATGTTCTCCCCAATACTGTGGCTCGAATATATTGAATTAGGTTTAAATCACTATATGCAAAGCATTATCATGGTCATAGTTGAATTGAGAAATACAAAATACCCCAATATGTATGTTAATTATGTAAAATTAAATATATCAAATTAAATATGTAAAATATCAATATGTGTTTATGCTAAAATCATAAAATTACTTAGACTTCTCTAATGAAACCATTGTTAATTTTAAAAAATTTGAGGATTTGCCAACCATGTCAAGCTTTCTTATTTCCCGTCCTTTCTTCATTTTCTCTTTAAATGTATTCTGGCAAAAATCCTGTTGTGTGATCCAAGGATAATCCCAGATGCCACATCAGGAGAAGAAAATTTGGGCATATAAAACTTTAAGAAGAAACACCTTTCTGTTCCACTCCATAAATTTTTTAGAAGCTGACATCTAATGTGTCAACAAAATTCCATGAGCAAGAAAAGATAATCCCAAGAGAACCTCTAGAATACAGATAACAATAATAAAGATTCTATAAGCACATTGCACAGTATCTCATCAGCATTAATTTCACATTCTAGAACTTTGAGCTATTTGATATATTCTATGCATTTTTTTTTTTTTGCTACTTCAGTAATTTTACCTTGGATAGTTTCATTATGTTAGATATCATCCTTCAAAACACATTTCATTTAAATGTGAATAGAGAGACAAAACAAATCAGCTCATGACATAGTGACAGCATGTTTACATTAATGGTGAAGTATGTGTAGTCTTAAAACTTATGAGCAGAAACAATTTAAAATACAACACCTGAAAAACTTATTTTTATACTTGTATATCAGTTGTGTTTTAAATTCACTTGTAGAAGAAATTAGTGTACGATAAACAAGGTATAAACAACGTAATAGTGGTATGTTAAATTTTAGAGTACTACTGAGTGAAAAATGCAGCATTGCTAAATGTTAATGACCAACAAAACAACGTAATAGTGGTATGTTAAATTTTAGAGTACTACTGAGTGAAAAATGCAGCATTGCTAAATGTTAATGACCAACAAATGTGTGTGCATATGTACGGCTACACATGCACACACACTTATATACCTAAACATCACATATATTTTATATTTATGATGTATAAAATATATATAATATAGTATATATAATATATACTATATTATAATATGTGCTATATTTATAAATTATATATAGTTTGTATATAATATAGTATATATAATATATAAAGCATTACATATAATATGATATATAAATTATATATAATAGATATATAATATAAAATATATAAAACATTGTATATGATATTTATAAACATATAAATATTATATACTATATATAAATATTATATTTTTATAAACATATATAACATTATACATTATATATTATATATACACATATTATGTAATGTTATATATAACACATTTTATATATGTAATGTCAGCAACGACTTTTTTATATGCATGATATCACAGAGGATATAAGTAACTTTTCAAATAAAGAAAATAACTGAAATTTCATCGTGAAAGTTTGCAGCATTAAGGAGACATTTATAATGATGTATATATATCAGCTGAACAATCAGTTACATGCAAAATTTCTCTCTGAATATTTTTCGCTTTCAGATCCTTTGTCATGCATGTATACTATTGAGGTTGTTCTTTCCCAGTTAGGTAAAGATGTTTCTAAAATGTTAAATATTTCATCAAAGAAAGAACATAAAGTTCCCAGACATGGTTTGAAAAAGTATTAATCTGCCTCACATTAAATAATTTACTTAATTACACAGAAATATTTTATTACTGTTTTTAATATGTTTGTTAATAGCAATTTTTTTTGACCTCAAAGAATAATTGGCCAGCAATATGAACATGTGCATATTAGAGTGAATCAAATGCTATATCTCCATCCACCATCACAAATATGCAATCCTCAAAAGCTGCTCTCTAAGCATTAAAACTCTTGATTTGAGCTATTAACCATTTACTTTTTATAGAGGCTACTGAACCTGTTTACTTTCTACATATCTGCTCTATTTCTTAGATTCATACAGTACTTAAGTAAAAAAATAATTTCACCACTTTAATATTGTGACTAAAGGGAGTTTTTAAAAAGTGTGTTTGGGGAGGTGTTGGAGGGTATTTTATATGGAAGAAAGAATGTTTATTGAATATTTAACTACTAAAAGCACTATGTGGTAATTATTGGTGCTGTTTTCCACATGTTTCTGTGATTTACTCCTGTGATACTGGGAAATACATATTTGTTCTTGTCCTTTCCCTTTTCCTGGTATACAATTCTTAAAATCCTTGGAATTTCCAAAGTGATTAATGCTTGGTGACCCCTAGATAGCTTCAGGATAGTGGGAGTGGCTGCTTACTAGAAAGACTAAAGCAGGATTAGAGTTTTGAGAGCTGGTCACTGGAAAGACCAAAGCAGGATTAGAGGTTTGAGACTTTCAGCCCAGCCACCAACGTGGATGGGAGGGGAAAGGGACTGAAGTTAAGTTGATAACCAATGGCCAATGGTTTACTCAGGCATGTCTACATAATGAAGCCTCCATAAAAACCCCAAAGGACTGCGTTTGGAGATCTTCCAGATAGTGGAACACATGGAGGTTCCTGGGGTTGGCACACCTGAGAAGGTTAGGAGAGCTCCCAAGCCCCTTCCCCTGTACCTTGCACTATCCAGTTCTTCCTCTGTATTCTTTGTAGTATCTTTTATAATAGACTATTTTCTTTCTAAATAAACTATGACAATAAACTATTTACTAAAATAAATAATTTACGAACTTAAGTGTCTCCCTGAGTTCTGTGAGCCACTCTAGCAAATTAATTAAACCCAAGGAGGGCATGGCAGGAATCCCAATTTACAGCCAGTCAAAACCACAGATGAAACAACCTGGGCTTGCAATTGGCATTGAAAGGCAGGCAGTGGGGGCAGGGGGAGGGGAGTCTTGCAGGACTGAGCCTTCAAACTGTGAGTTCTGATGCTACCTCCACTTAGATAGTGCTGGAATTGAGTTAGAGGACACCCAGCTGCAGAATTGAATGCTTGCTTTGTGCGTGGAGAGAAAAAACACACACACATTTGGTGACAGAAGTCTTTTATGTTGATTGTGGGGTGAGAGTGGAGAAAAAACAGTCTGTGTTTCACCTCACCCTTTTCTGAACAACTCATAGGATTTAATTTCTTGGACCTTCTGTGACTAGACAGGGCAGTATATTATTTCTCATCACTAAGTTGCAGGGGGTTGGAGCTTACAAAGGTGAACCACTCTAAAGATCTTTTTTCTCTCTAATAAAGCAACTGATAATGTTTCAGAGAGTGGCTAGTCTATCATCTGAGGCCTTATATTCATTAACCTCCATGAATAATGACTTATCAAAATGTTTAAAATTTTTCAATCTCATTGGCAGAAAATGACATTGTAGGTTTAAAGATATACTTTTTTTTAATGTTTCTGCTTGATCTGAAGATAATTGACATAAATTATATCTTTGTCTAAAATATGGTATGCAAATATCTTTCCAACTTTGTCATTTGTTATTTAATTTTATCTTGTTGGCTTTTAAGTCATAAATTTGTTTTAAGGCTTCCTGTTTATTTATTTATTTATGTTTAGAATGTCATTCCTCATAAAGACATTATAAATCATACCCACCAAGTTTTCTTTTGCATTTTTTTAGGATTCTATTTTAAATTTGAATTTTAAATCAATGAGAAATTAATTTTTGAATAAACCATGAGGTAGGTACCATGCTCTATTTTCTATTTATTTAAATATATTTTCAGTACTATTTAAAACATTTGTTTATAAAGATATATTGAATATTTCTTGTATTTAGTGCTACTGTTATATATGCCTTCCAATAATAAATGGGACGCTTTTTGCCATTTTGTTTTTCATCTGATTCTTTATTTTGGAAGGATATTGATGTGGTGTCCCACCTAAAAGTATATGAAACTTTGGTAATATTTACTTTCTTCTGTCTAATTAGCACAAATCTGCTTTTTCTTTGATTATGCCAGCTACTTCCTCAAATAAAATTAGATAATTATAAAGTGATACAGATTTTTTTCTTCCTATTATTAATTTGATGTACCATATGTGCTACAATTAAGCACAATAGTGGATTTTGAGCAGAGATAGATGGATAAAGGTATAGGTAGACAGGTAAGTAAATAAGTTCATTAAAAGATAAATCTATTCATAGTACACACACACACACACATACATACATGAACATATATTTGAATATACTGTTGGATTACGCCTGTAAACATTTGATTTAGGAATTTTCATCTTTTATCATAACTGATATTTCCCTACAAATCCTATTTTTTCATATTTGTGTCTGTGAGAGAAAGAGATTTAAAAAGTTGAGGGTTCTGCTTGCTTAGTGGATTGAATTGAAATTGCTCCTTCTTTTCTCTTTGCTGCTATTATTTGATTAGCACTGGATTTACCTCTTCTTAAAATATATGATAGCATAATTTGAAATTATATGAGATGAATATTTTGATGGAGATAATTCTTTTTAAAAAATTTTTATTTATTTATTTATTTAGAGACAATCTTGCTCTCTCGCCCAGGCTGGAGTGCAGTGGTGAGATCTGGGCTCACTGCTAGCTCCGCCTCCCGAGTTCACGCTATCCTCCTGCCTCAGCCTCCCGAGTAGCTGAGACTATAGGTGCCCGCCACCACACCTGGCTAATTTTTTGTATTTTTAGTAGAGACGGGGTTTCTCCGTGTTAGCCAGGATGGTCTGGATCTTCTGACCTCGTGATCCTCCCACCCTGGCCTCCCAAAGTGCTGGGATTACAAGAGTGAGCTACAGTGTCTGGTAGGTGGAGATAATTCTTTTAAATGTTTCTCCATTGATTTTATGGCTTTTTCTTCATAGATTTCTCTATATTTTATGTTTAAACATAGGTTACCTTTTTTCCCCAAATAATTTGTCCATTAAAGTTTTCAAACACTTCAGTAGTGCTGAATATAGGGGATGCTCCTAGTTCTTATGAAATCTTCCACAAAACATCTCTATGATCATTTATGTCATATCATTACTTATTTTGTACATTTGCACTTCCTCCACTTCTTGATATAGATAATTCATAGTTTATCTCTTTCACCTTTTCTCATAAAAGATAACTTAAAATTATTTTTAGTTCTACCATTTAATCTATTATTTTCAATGTTAATTTTTTACTTTTTTAAATTCATGGTTTTTATTTTTAGGAGAGATGTTTTACATAAAAATTGAACAGATAGTATGGACTTTCATATACTCACTCCTTACCCCTTGCATGGTTTCTTTTATTATTACCAACTTGCATTAGTGTGGTACATTTGTAAGAAATTGGTGAACTGTCCTCCAAAGTGGCTGAATAATTTTCTCTTCTGTTAGCAATAAATTCATGTTTCTCCTCATGCTCATCAGCATTTGGTATTGTCAGGCTTTTTTTGGATTGTTAACCACTCTAATAAGTGTGTGCATTATTGTTTTAATTTGCAATTGCCAGTGACAAATGATGTAGAGCATATTCTCAATTCTTGTTTATCCTGTTTGACCAGGTGTTTGTTTACATATTTTGCCCATTTAAAAAATTATGTTGTTTGCTTTCCTATTGTTAGGTTCTTTTTATATTTTAAGTATAAATTATTTATCAAATATATTTTTGCAAACATTGTTCTCCAAGTCCATGACTTCCTTCTTTATTCTTTTAACAATGTTTTGCATAAACTTGTGATTTTATAAAGTATAAATTTCCATTTTTTCCTTTTATTAATCTTATCTTTAATGTCAAATCTAAAAACTGATTGCCAAACCCAAGATCACTTAGGTAGGCTGTTTTTTAAAAGTCTGTAGATATTTTATAGTTTTGCATTTTGTGTTTAGGTAATTTTGAGTTAATTTTTGTCAGAGGTGTAAGGTCTGTGTTTGAATTTTTTTTCTTTTTGCATGTGGATATCCAATTGTTCCAGAAGCATTTGCTAGACAGACTATGAAATCTATGTTGAAATGCCTTTGCTCCCTCCTCATCATGTATTAGTTAACTATATTTGCGTGAGGCTCTTTCTGAGTTCTCTATTCTATTCACTTGGTCAATTTGTCTACTTTTTCATCAATATACAAGGTTGATTACTGAAGTCTACAATTTTATAATATATCTTGATGTTAGGTGATGTAAGTCCTCTGAGTTTGTCCTTCTCGTTTTGTATTGGCTAAACTGTGACTTTTGTCTTTTTGTATAAACTTTAGAATCAGTTATGAATATCTGCAAAGTAACTTGCTGGGATGTCAGTTGGTATTGCCTTTAACATATAGAACAAGTCAGAAGAGTTGTCTTCTTAATGTTCAGCCTTTTTATAACTATGAACATGGAGTATCTCTTCAGTTATTTAGTCTTCTTTACTTCTTTCATCAAAGTCTAGTTTTCCTTATACAGACCTTGTACAGATTTTGTTAGGTTTCTGCTTAAATATTTAATGTTAGGGGGTGATAATATAAATGGTATTGTAATTTGAATTTTAACTTTCAATTGCTCATTCGTTGCTGAAACCTTACAGGCCAGGTTTCTGCAACTGGATCAGCAAATGCTAATGTATGTCATTTGCAATGTTTTTTATTTATATAGGTTTCTTTTGGTGGCCTGTTTTACTCTGTAGAAAAATTCTGGAGAGATTGTGTAATTTTTATTGTTTTGTAAATAATAATAATTGTATTATTATTATTTCTCAGATATGTCAGATTCCCTCATTATTTGTAACACTGAGTGGAGGAAGAGTTCAGTCTCTTAGTCCCGTTTCAGTCTCAAATATCGCTTTGTGCCTAGGCATCAGGGATGAGGCTTTCTCGGTGAATCTTCCCACATCTAAGCAAAAAAATGTGCCTTGCATCTTTAAAAAGTCCTGGGAAAATGATTAGACCCTTTTTCACTTCCAGTGTTAGCACACCTCTCATGCATATCACTACCAGACACTGTGTCCACAAATGCTTCTTGCTCCTCTTTCAAAGAAAGATAACTTTTACTTCTACCTATGTCTAAGAAACAGTCGATCTTTGACTGAGTCATTGACGACCATGGGGTTCTTGCTCCTTCCCCAAGAGATTAAGTCTTTCTCCATAATAAAGAAAGATGTAACACATAGCTGGAATTTTATGTCTACTCACTATTTACTATTATTATTTGGAAAATTACATAATGTTTACATGTTAATAAACAACATTGACATTCTATTTCCAAACCAGAACTACTACAAGTGTTTTAGTCTGAGACCCAAAACTCTAACAGTTACTGTATGTCAGGAATACATGACAAACTTGAATGGATATTTCTGGCTAGGGTTTTTTGAGATTGCGCTTACACCCCAGCCAGGGCTGAGTCTTTTGAAGGCTTCACTGGGGCTGGAGGATCTCCTTTCAAGATGGATTTCAAGGTTGCTCACACAGATGTTTGATCAAGTTAGTACTGCACATTGTTAGAAACTCTAGTCCCTCTTCCCCTGAGTCTCTCCACAGAAACACTTGAGTACCCTTACCACTTGATGACTACTCTTCCTCAGACTGAGTGATCCACTTTCTTCATTGCCCTTCATTCCGTAAGTTTCTCTACTTACCTCTTGGTTAACAAGAGGTGACCTAATTGTAGTTTCTTAAAAAAAAAAAAAAAAAGGACTCAGGACTCATAACAAAACAAATTTTCAAAGTTCTTTTATGTCAGAAATATCTGGCATTATGGAAGAATTCTAGTCATACATATTTTCACTCAGTACTACTGCCTCCTAGAGTCTAATGTACCTGTAGAAAAGTATGAAACTGGTATTTGGTATTTCCCTTTTAGGTGACTTGTACTTTTCATTTTTTAAGTCAAATTTTTATGTTAGGATAGCTCTTTATATTGGTTATTTTATATACAGGTTTTTTCCTCTCTGAATTTCTGAATACTGATAACTTGAAGTTATAAATATTTTATTTTAAGAATCTGTCTTAAATTTTATCTTTGACTGTCTTTTTCTGTTATACTAGCTCAGTAATCTATATCTAAGGGATTGCTGATGGATATGTGTACACATTGGGTCTCCTAGTTAACTCTTTCTGTCATATTTTTCTCTGTTCATTTTTAAAACTTCAATAATTTATAGTGTTCTTTGTTATTTTATTGGTGTAATTTGTTATTTTACGCCCATTTCTATGTTTCAAGTGTCTGTTCTTATTTGTGCTTCTTGCAAAAAGTCTTACTTTCTAGGATTTAAAAAAAATTCTGACAATCCATATTTCATCTCCTCTTGTCTCATTTTCCCTTGGCTTTGGTAATTTGACGAACAATTGTATACTAGATGTAGTGTGTTCAATATCCCCCCACTCCTTCCTGCTCCCCAAATTCACCCTACCTGGAGCTTCAGAATGTGACATTATTCGGAAATAAGGTCTTTGCAGATGTCATTAAGATGGTATCAGGTCAGTTTAGCATGAGCATCATGAGGCTGACAGGTGTCCTTATCAGAAGTGGGCAGATGAGGCAGGTAATGGAGTGATGCAGCTACAACTCATGATAGTTGGGAGCCACTAGAAGCTATAAAAAGGCAAAGAGGAATTTCGCAGCCTTCAGGGAGAATGTGGCCCTGTTAGTATCTTGATTTCAGACTTCTGTCCTCCAGAAGTGTGGATGAATACATTCCTACTGTTGTTTTTTTTTTTGAGACGGAGTCACTCCTACTGTTTTAAGCCACTAAGTCTGTGGTAATTTGTTATTGCAGCCCTAGGAAAAAAAAACACTAGATATGAAACTCTAAATTATTTTTTAAAAATTCATGAGCAATGTTTGGCAACAATATTTTCCATCTTTTCTCTGATAACATTAATTTGCTAAATTTCCTGCTTCTGTTATTTGCTTTTCTTTCCTCTTTACTCCTTTCAAAAATATATTAGCTTAAAATATAACTTGATGTATTTTCAGATTTATTAACCATAACTCAGTGAGGTGAAAGCCTACATATTGAAGAATGTCTTTTGGTTTATAAAAGAATCACAACTTATTTGGGTAAAATTTTACCCAATAATATACCCAAAATGCTACCCAAATCTTTATTTGCCCTATTCTTTTTTCAGAGCCAGTAATTTTAATACATTTAGCTGAATCTCCTTTGTCATTTAAAGCTCCCAGTGAAGTCCACTGTGATACAGATATTGTGTGGGGATTTGCCATCTACTACGGACCAGATAAGCATGATCAACAGTTTTAAATTTGATTGTCGTTCTTCTTTCCACCCTTTCTTCTGATGAGAAGGCTGAGCTATATAAAATAATCTACTTATTTGTTTTCCTCTATATCTATCTATTATCCCTCTTTTCTAGTGTAAAACTAGACATGTGACTATCCAGCTATTAGAGATACAGAGTGTTGTACAAGACTGAGTCCTTGTCTTCATGAATATTACTGTCAAGGAGGAGACAGACTACATGATCCAAAGATTATTATCAAATATGGCAGTCAAAATAGTGAAAAATGGCAAAAGTAAGTGTCATTTCTGAGGAAACAACATGATGATGTATCACCAAAGCTGCAGTGCATCTTATTTTCTGTGTTCCTCAAATATGTTTAGATTATGTACCACTCTTTCCTCATTTCCACTTTTATCTTACAATAAACTCCCATATCTTAATAATTCTGAATGCCTTTGAGTTTTTCAAACTGAAAAAATATAATTTTGTGACTACCTCTTTTATGAAAAAATAAGAAATATTAATATGTATGCTTGATTTGACATGGAACATATGTTGTGTATATAGATCATAATATGAAACAGTTTATGTAAGATGCTGTTATAGTTATCCAGCTGTGAGAAATGACACCCTAGAGTGTCATCAGAGGGGATAGGGGGAATAGAACCCCTAGGCTTGACTGATGTATCTATTCATAGGTCAAGAGCCCTGATTATTTTTAGACACAATTTTAGACACTCTTATTAGTCATGATTATTAGGCACAGGATGCCTAATGCTGATAGCTAATGCTGAACGGTCTTCTGTTAAAAACATGGGAATTTTTGTTGAGTGGTAATGTCTGTTTTTGAATTTCCCTCTTGATATTCTTGAAACAAACACAATGTTGCAGAAATTTACCAAATCAACTATCATAAAGAGACTTAAGCTTTGTTTGTTCACCAGTTTAGAACTAATTTTGTACTGAGTATTTCTTATTCTCTTAATAAGAATTCCACTTTTTTGTGTGAATCCCTAGTCTACATATTTCTGATAGGACTGTCAAATTTAGTACCTTACTGCCCAATATACCATGAGCATGTGGCCAAACATTTTTGGAAAATCTTCTTGCCAACAGAATTTGGTCTTCTAATACAAGAAGAGACTACTAGAATATTTTCTTGGGAATTTTTTTTTTTTTTTGATTGAATCTTGCTCTGTTGCCCAGGCTGGAGTGCGATGGTGCAGTCTCGGCTCACTGCAACCTCCGCCTACTGTGTTCAATCGATTCTTCTGCCTCAGCCTCTCAAGTAGCTGGGATTACAGGCGTGAGCCACCATGCCTGCTAATTTTTTGTATTTTTAGTAGAGAAGGGGTTTCACCATGTTGGCCAGGCTGGTCTCGAACTTCTGACCTCAAGCGACCCACCCGCCTTGGCCTCCCAAAGTGCTGGGATTACAAGTATGAGCCACCGCGCCCGGTCGGGATTTTAAAACCATATTCAGGGAATGCTTCCTCTTTAAATAATCTTTTAAATGTCTTGTATATCTAGTCCGATGTTCCTCACTCCTCCAATGCTTAGAGAGACTCCCCCAAGGGAGGGGAAGAGAGAAAGAGAACAAGATAGAAACAGAGTGAAGAATGTAGCAAGGTTGTGAGTGAATGAATATACTGTGATGATGTTGGGGCTGGGAAAACGATACTCTAAAAGTTGATATTTTGTCATGCTGAACACTTTGAACTGAAATAAGAAGGCCTCATAAACAAGCCTCAGATCCAAGGTTTTTCTCTGATGTCTCTATCCCTCGTCTCGCTGATCCTTTTTGTTTCCCTGAGCTCATGGAGGGACTTTCTGAAATTTTTTAATTAATTATTTTTTTCCAAAAGAAATGCAATTGTCTTAAGATAACCTCACTAGGGATCTCATAAAACAACCAGAAAAGATTAACCACAGGAGAAGAAAAGAGACTAAAAATTGTCATGAAACAGCCTTTGCAAAAATTATAACTGAGGAAATGATGACAGTAAAAGAGATCAGACCTAACTAACTCCATCTTGCTTCTAACATTTAAGCTGTCATTGTTCATTCCTGGGAGTAGGCTGAACTAACCTTGGGAAGGAATTCAGCTTGCAATTTGACTCTGAAACAAAATTGATAGTAGCCCTTTCCCCAAAACACCCCCTTCTTGACTGGGGACCAGTCTGCCTTTGCAGGACTAACAAATTAGCTACAAGATTAGAAATTATGGTTTAGGGACAGTCATGCAGCCTCTAGCTCCAACAGTCTGAGACTCTCCAAATTGCTCCTGGGGGTAACATCACTATTGTAAAACTTAACATTAGTGCTTGAGATATTTTGCAGACCCTGTACTTGGTGGATAAGCTGACACCACCCAGACTGTTAATCTGGCTCAACCAGTTCTGCCATCCCATCCAACAGAGGACAGCAGGAAAACCTCACTTCAACTTCCATAATTCATCTCAAACATGACCAATCAGCACTCCCCACTTCCCAACCCTTTACCCACCAAATTATCTTTCAAAACTCGGATTCTGAAATGTTCACAAAGACTGATTTGAGTAATAATAAAACTCTGGTTTCCCGCATAGCCAGCTCTGAGTGAATTACGTTTTCTCCATTACAATTCCCCTGTCATGATAAATTGGCTCTGTCTAGGTAGCAGGCAAGGTGAACCCAATGGGCAGTTGCAATCACACTCAGACACACGTTTCAACTATTCTGGAGGAAGCTGAGAGATTACCTAGGTGATGTTATCTGCATGAGACAACAATCTTTGTTTACAATAAAGTTCTAGCCCTCACTTTCCCACCACCTCCCCCAGAACTCTGAGGAACTTTGTCCTAGGTCATTGCTTTTTGTTGTTACTGTTTGTTTGAGCTCATTTATTTCCCCTGAAAATAATTTACTACCCCTCACAATTTCATACCCCTCCCATTTCCTCCTGCCCTTTGAAGAAGGTATTTAAATCTCAAATATCTGGCCCCAATTTGAATTTCATATTTGAGACACTCGCATATCCATATTCATGTTTAAAAGATTGTTACATTCTTTCTTGTATTCATCTGTCTATTCTCAGTCATTTCAATGATCTTTAGTGGACAGAGAGAAAAACTTTCACTCTGCACTAATGACTTGTCAGTGAAAGAGGTGCATGCATGATCCAGTGAATGCAAGGAGTTCATCTCTTGAAGCAGGAACTGTCAAGGAAATGGATTCTCCTCCTCTGTTGCCTCAGAGGGAGTGCAACTGCCCTAAGACCTTGACTTTAACCCAGGGAAACTGATTTCAGAATTCTGGCCTTCAGAAATTTAAGAGAAGCATTTTGTGTTTTAGGTCGCCAAGTTTGCGGTAATTTTGTTACAGCAACAATAGGGAACAAGTGCAATAGACATATATTAATACACTTATTTAGTTTTAGTAGCAGAATTACACTAAATTTGGATAAATTAGAATGCTTCTCATTACTTTTTGTACTTTTGAAATTTTTTAAAAAAATAATTTAGGGATTTTCTATTACTTGAAGTTTGCGCTATAGCTTTAGAATTTTATTGAGTAAAGGATGTTAAGTTTGTAATTTTTTTCTACCAATATGAACTCTCTGGATATACTATGATAAATGTCACAATCATGCACCTCTGCATGTCTGACTCTGATTTTCTTTTGTTATACATCAATGTGTTGTGAAACGTCAACTTCTGAGAACCAACTGGTCTGCATTCCTGACTAGAATTCTGGAGAATAATCACTTGCATTAAATTATACTCACATTCTTTGAGTGAAAGAAATAAAATGATTCCTTATGAGTTTATATGTATAAATTCTGAAGTGCAGTTACATAGACCAGAAACAGATGAAGAGGTCAGGTAGTTATAAGCTAATGAGAAATAAATTGCTATAATCAGTGAGCTAACATTGCCTGAAGGATTTCTTTCTACAGTAATGGATTCAGCTGGCAAAGTGTCTCAGTGTTGCTGTTTGAAAGTCTTGTTTGGCATTTGTAATATTATTCTAAAGCTTGATTACATCATGGACAAGTTAATCTATTACAAAGTACTTGCCTGAAGTGATTTGATTTTAATGTTGCCCAAGTAGCCAGTTGTATGGGACTAGAAGAATAATTGGCTTACTCCCTACCAGTGGGATGACTTTCCTCTTGATACTGCAAATTAGTTTTTGCTCTGGATTTGGGGGCAATATCTTATCATATTTTTGCTTCTTGTTTTTTTGTTTTGTTTTGTTTTCTACTTTGATAAAAAATGGCTATAGCTTAAAAGTTTACTAATTAAACCCACTCCTGACAAGTATTTATTAATTATTTTATTTTAAAACTTAAACATTGTTACCTCAGATCAAAAGGGTATTTTCTATTTGCTGAATTTTTTAGTCAGTCATCTTAAATCTTTCCTTTGGGCCTATGAGTAATAAAAACTAATAATACCTTTCTGAATTAACATTAAAACCCAAGCAAAACTGTAATGAGGAGCTTATTACAAGTAGTCATATGAAATGATTCCATTATAATAGACATTATTTACATATTTCCACCTTTTCTTTACGTGTTTTCATCTTGTATGAGTCATGTGACCATATCTGTTCAATGAATAGAAAATTTGCTGATGCGATTCATTCTCGGTTTCTTTTGCTGTGCCCTGGTGCCAGTGTTCACAAAAGCAATTGCTCTGTCAATCTGAATATGTTGGAGAGATACAGAGCAGAATCTGAAGACCAACTGCAGACAATATGTAGCCTGGCTGATAAGCACACTCTAACTTTTCCCAGTGGAGTTCAATTCTCTTCTTGCAGCTCATTATGTATATGGAATCATAAGAGGGCACACTGCATAAAAGAAAGCCATCAGGAAACTCACAAATCCAATATCATGAAAAAGTCAAGGGTGATGTATGAGATGTCTATAAAATATCTTTTTTCTTCAAAACCAGGGAGCAGCACTGCTGAAATGTAGTAAATTTTTCTACTTAAATTATTTTAAGGACTTATATAAAGAGCTTCTTATAATTTCCACATAAAAAAAACTCCGAGCTCATTTTGGAGGATGAGGACAAAGAATAGGTAACGTGGAAGAGAAACCTACATACACAGGCACAGATACCTCATAAATCATTATCTTTGGAAAGAAAGTCAGCCTAATTCTTATATCAAAAAATTGATGAAAAAACACATCTGCATGATTAAATAATTCGAATAATGCAGAAAAGTTAAGGGTTTTCTATAAGGTTAATAATACATATCATCTGAATTTATGATCATACTTATGTAGATGTTTAACATAAAATAAACATAATTAGAAAGTAACTTATTTTATTTAATTTTAAATGTTTTAATGGGAAATCCTTAGATTGTTGGAGGAAGATAAAAGTTAAATAAGAAAATTCTGACAATTATGTTAATTTGTGCCACATGGAAGATAAAAATTCCTCATTCTTCACTATTCTCCATGTTAAAAAGGCAAAACAAAATCTGTAACTCTTTTATCAAACAATCATTTCTGTTGGGCTTTTTTAAGTTATGCGAATAGAAATGTAATTTCAGTTAAAATTAGTCCTTGTCCTTTCAGCTGGAGATCTGAAAGGGGGAAAACAAACCTCTATGTCAAAGGCAAGTAACTAGCCCTAGAGAAAAAGTCTGGTTGACCTGGCTCGAGTCATGTGCCAACTGCTTGATAAATAAATATGATTCATGATTGAGCAACCTCAGTGAGGTCCCCAACTCTATAGAACAGAGGCAATTCAATATGTTTACAGTAGTCTCCCCAGTTATCACTATTCTCTCTATCCGTGCTGAAAGGAAAGGGGAAGTGTTGCAGCATAAATTGAGAGATAAAATGTTGAAAAGCATGAAAAGTGATGTCTCTACTATATGCACTTTTAGTTTGCTTTTATTAGTATTTATTTTGTTTTGCTTGTTTTAGACAAGAATTTAAAAAGCTATATTTTAATAAACTGATGAGGGTTACAAAATAGTAAGGTTTTAAAAAGTCTTTTTTATTATTAATCCTGATAAACATGTTAAAATTATTAATGCTTACAAATACTTAAAACAGAAAAAATGTGGATAATTTAATAGGAAAAGTTAATTCAATAAGTTTATAATTAAGCCGTATTTTAGGAGATAATGATTTAACAATATTTATATGCATCCATTTCCAATATTTTGGCTTGTTTTTCTGTTTGTCTTATATTTATTATATTATATTTAAAGTTGACCTTTACAGTAGAATATTTTTTCGAATCCAACTTGATTATCTAGATTGGCTCATTTCTTAGTTCTTCTACTGCTTATTACTGTAGACTGTGGTGTTACTTTTTCAATGTTTTATGAGTAGAATTTTATTATATTTCCTGTTGCCTATTTTCTTTATATGTGTTAACCATTTTCTTTACTAAATTCAAGAAAAAACCCCACAAAGTTTCACACATGTTATTTAAGCCTATTGACAGAATTTTAGTGTTCATTTTGCAGCCTTTGCAAGATGTAGGTTGAGGTCAGGGCTTTATGAACAGCAAACAGATTATACATAATTAATACTTTATATAATGAACTAATATGAAATTATATTTTAAAAGTTATAAATTACTGAATGAGTTTCAGCAAACTTTACAAAGAAATGGTATTGCTGCCTCTGTTTAAAATACAGAGTTTATATTTCTCACAGTCAGGCTGCTACCGTTTGAATGTGTCCCCAAATTCATGTTTTAGAAACTTAATCCCCAGTGCAACAGTATAGGGAGGTGGGGCCTAATAAGAAGTTTTTAAGTCATGAGGACTCTGCCTCATAAGTAGATTAATGTCATTATCATGAGAGTTGGTAAGTTATTGCAAGAGCATTATGTTATAAAATGAAGCCTGGCCTCTTGTACTTCTATTTTTCACATGCACTTGCCCTTCTGTCCTTCTGCCATGAGATTTCTCTTGCCAGATTCCATGTTCTTGGACTTCCCATCCTCAAAAACCATGAGCCATGTAAAGTTGCTTTCTTTTTTTATTTTGAGACAGAGTCTCATTCTGTCTCCCAAGCTGGAGTGCAGTCAATTATAGCTCACTGGAGCTTCAATCTCCTGGGCTCAAGCAATTCTCTCAGCCCGGACTCCCAAGTATGTGGGACTACAGGTGTGCATCACCATTCCTGGCTATTTTTTTTTTAATTTTATTTTTAGTACAGACAGAGTTTCTCTATGTTACCCAGTCTGGTCTCAAACATCTGAGTTCAAGCAGTTTTCCCACTTTGTCTTCCCAAAGTCCTGGGATTACAGATGTGAGCCATCACACCCAGTCATATTCTCAAATTATCCAGTCTCTGGTACTCTGTTATAGCAGCAGAAAACAGACTAGGACACAAGTCAAACCAATATATTAACCAATATATTTTTTATATCTAACATACTTAATATTAAACCCTGAGATTGCTTTAAACTCCAAAGCTACAATCACACTAGCTTTATTGGTTGTTTTTGCAAAAAAAAAAAAATCAATTTTTTTTTTTAAATTTTACTTACTATGGTCAGAGTGTTTAAAAATAACAGCTACTAATTCTTTGAGACCATAGCAACTTGAAATAGGAAATATATTACCAACAGTTTTTATTATTAAAGGAAGGACAAAATATATTTAAATCAACTCTTACGTGCTCTGAAAAGGAAAACAAATCACAATAAATAGTATTTTAGGTATAATCTCTGAAAAGCCATTATTTTAAAAAAGTTATTAGGTAAAATAAAGATGTAAGGGAGGGTGATTTTAAAAATACAATTCTAGTATAACAAATGCTTCTAAGAAGAAATATCAAAACTGTGTCAACAAATATATTTAGGTTTGCAGAAAGAATAATTGCAGAAGCAAAGTTAAAACACTCTTTCAATAATTGACATTAGTAAGGAATTACACCATATGGGTATTTTTAAAATAAGGCATCCGAATTTTGTGTATATATTTTTAAATGTGTGTGAATATGTGCACACAAGTATATAATTTCACATCTATATATATGCATATATACATATGCAAAAACACATAATAGACAAGCTCTTAAAAGAAGTGGATGAAATGGAGTAACCAATATTTCAATAGTATTGAAATTTATACATTTATGTCCAATTCTGTCATCTCGCAATTCTTCATAACCCAAAGGACATGTATTTAATCAGAGAGTCTGAAATGTAAATGAATTTCTGACAGCTTTAGATCAAAGAGGAAGGGAAGGATAGAAAACTTGTACAGTGAGTCTCCAAGGAAAAAGTCAGAGTTTTATAAACAGCTGAAGTAAAATATTTCCACATCACAAATTGTGCAAAATTTATCCTTGGCAGGAAAATCTAGAGGTAGCCTTCAGCCAAGGCAGTAAATTGATTAAGACACTCTCATTGGGCTAACACATTTGACATTATGATGTCCTATTTAGTACCCATGGCAAATCTCCGTGATAAGGTATGGACTAAAAGATGTTACCATCAAAAGGATTTGGGATTCTTTGATGGACACGGGAGACAGGCTCCTTAAATGCTTATTTGAATTACTTACTGATTGCTAATTCAGAAGAAACAAGTGAATACTTACATTAGTTAAAAGACCAAATTGGAGATGGTTGACTAAAACTCATTTACAAAGTAATCAACTTACAAGTCTATTTTTGAAACTCTAGTTATTAAAAGAAGGATGAAAGGAAGTTACAATTCAATCATTTGTTTTTTTTTGAAATGTGACATGTAATATGTCATATTCATTATAAAAGAATAAAAGATATAATCCCTTTAAATATACTATAATAATATGTAAAAATCATTAATCTACCTTGTTGAAGAATATTTGAATTATTTCTGAAAAATATAAATTTTAGATATGAAATAAAATATAAAATAAAATGTATACTAATACACATGTCAGCATTCTAATAATTCAAATTAACATCTGAATTTTTCACACATATTGTAAGAAAATTCCTTATTTATGTTTCATTTTCCACAGTCGTCATGGTAGAAGAGATATTTCACGTCTGATTGCCACTAAGAATAGCGCCCCTTACTAAAATATGTTAAATTAAACAGATAGTTCATAAGTTGTTCGTAGTTCATGATCTTGTGAGATTAAATAACCGAATGGAACAGAAGGGCACGTGGTTTAGTAACAAGTAACTAACTAAATTATTTGGCTTAAATTGAAGTAATAACTAATAGAAATATCCAGAAAAGAGTGGTTCCCATTTCAAGTGCCATGCTAAGCTCTAGGTTTCAAGGTGACTCCATGGGCACAGGCTGCAGCCCCCATCCATTGTGACAAACACAGAAGTCGGTGAAAATTTGTTTGGTCTACGCATCCATTCACTCCCAAATCAGGAGGATTCTTAGAAGCCCAAGCATAGCATGGAACTCCAGAGGAGCTGAAAGTAGGCAGGGTAGAGTGAGATAGCTTTGAGGGTGAGAATCAAAGCCTATGAAAGAAACCACTGCCCAAGATGGGTACAGTATAGCCAGAGCTCCCCTTCTGGGGTGGCAGGAATTGATAGCAATAGAGGCTGAGAAGCAGCAGACAGAAGATTGCTGGGAAAGGCAGGCTGGTGCTTGTATCAGCTGACTTTTTCTGAGGCCTGGTAACTCTCAAAGGAGACTCTGTTGCAAGCATTAGCAATATCCATCTGATGGGCAATGCCAAGGAGAATGGCAGCAATTGACAAATATTAATAGAAGACAAAATAGAATAAAGGAAATTATCTATACATTTAATGCTGATGTAAAGACAAAGCAATAATACATAAAACTATAATTTCAATACAATCAAATACAACATTTAAAACAAAAATCAAATGTTATAAAACTATGAAGAAAACTAAAACAGAAACTCATACCCATAGTGAGAGATTTTAATATGATTTCTCTCAAAGAAAAGCAGGCAAGAAGTAGTATTTTGGGCAACTTAATAATAATGATTAACAAGTTCAGTCTAATCTATTAATTTTGTCATTCACAAAAATATTGGTTGAGTACCTATGGTATACCAGATGGTAATGTGGCACTGTAGAGACAGCAAAGAACAAGATAAAGACCCAACTTTATTATGTGAAATAGTATAATGGCAAATCAACATCCAAAAACACTGAACGAATGCCAAATGTTTGAAAATAATGATACAAAACAATTAACTTCTGAGTAACCTAGGTGCAGTGATGCAGATGAAGACAAGGGCAGAATATGTCAAGCAGGACAAAGTAATTGGGGATGAACAGTCCCAGTAAGCTTGGCAATTTTTCTTTTTTCCTTTTTCATATTTCAGTTTTTAAAATATTTTAAATGTGGAAAACCAATCCTTTTGAACTTTAATTCGTTTGCACTCTTAGTCTAAAATTGTTGTTTTCTACATGCTTCTTTCTTCCTTTTTCTTTGCCTTCCTGTGTCTTTGTTTTGCTGATAATGTGTGTGTGTGTGTGTGTGGTTGGGGGAGAGAGAGAGAGAGAAGAGGAGTGGAAAGAGAGATAGATCATGGAATCAGAAGTTCAGGGCACTTTTTTTGCAAAAAATATTAAGAATTAAATAATCTATGTTTCTTGCCATTCAATCTTTATGAATTGTCTCAATTATGATATAGATTAAGAAGTTTGTACACAAAATATGAGCCTAAAATGCTTTATTTATTCAAATAGTATGTAGTTATTTGCCTCTGTTTGTGAGAATAAGAAGGATGAACAATACAGAATATTTATAATAGCGTGAACTAAGATAAATTGCCTTGCTAAATGACTAAGACATTCGGGTAAAGATCTAATGAACATTACATTTCTTAAGCTCTATCACTTACCAGAAGCTACAGATCTGTTTTGTCTTTCTGGTGATCAATATGTCATAAAGCGCTGTTTGTCAACTTCTCTTACTACAGTTTGACTATACGATAAACATTTGTGTATGAGACTTTGATTCTATGACCTATATTAACTTTAAAATGTGTAAACTGTTTACAGTAGATAACAATGCTCTTCAGCTAGATATCCAGTTCTCCCCTTTCCAGGCATATGTGGCATTTGTTCGGTTTTAACTCCATTGAAGTGAGATACTATAACATGTGTCACCCTGGATACAAGCATTTCATTCTGGTAGAATCATGTCCAGCATTCTCCTGCTGCAGCCTCAGAGAAAACCTTCATTGACATAAAAGTGAAGGGGCATCACTCCATGGCAGATAGCTACCCTAGACTGTCCCATGGAAGAGTAATTGTCTTTAAATAAGCAATAATTACATTTGTTTTAAACCACTGAGTTCTGAGGTTCTCATGACAGCTTAACTGTCTGTCCTGATTTATGGATATGTTATAGAATTTCATAAAGTTATAAAAATATTTATTGTTGGAAAGAATGTTAAAGAAATATGCATCCTGCTATTCTCTGTAGTTGTAGATGATCTCTCTAGATGACCTATCTAGTGGCTTAAAAATTGCATCCCTTTTGTTTTCTACGTTCTTGCGATATAAACTTTGTTTTAAAACTTCTGAGTGGGGAATTAGAAAATTAGAAGCTCAGAGTAGTGGTCACTTACGCTATTACTGGAATTTAAAATAAAAAGTTACCCTTGGGTATACATGATCTAAATACAATATTAGAATTTGGTAACTTCTACAAGAGACAAATTCAAAGATACAGATACATGTACTTATGAACTCCATTTTCAGTCTGACAATGTACCTTAACATATTTTTCCTCCATTTCTTAACTATATTGTTAAAACTAGATGAATGGACATTTGTAATGGAAATACTAAGTGGAGATTCTTGGAAAAAGAGACCTACTAAAAAGGAGGTTTCTTAACAATATTTGTGTCATGCACACCTTTCAAAGCCTTAAAGACTCTCTTTCAGAATAATGTTTTTTTTTTTTTAATGCTTACAATTAAATTCAGAGGATTTTAAAGACAATCAATTATGTTGAAATATAATTCCAAAAATTTAAAAAACAAATGAGTAATATGATATGTGTCTTTATTAACACATTAAATGAGTACATCTATTTCATGAATAATAATCTTATAACTTGAAAGTAGTAATTTTGGTAAACGATATTTTAAAATATGTACATCAACTGTATGTCATATAAAAATACCTATTTTTCCTATTGTTGACCAAAGAAAAGTGTTGCAAATACTACTGTGGTTTTGCTTAAACTTATACCTGAATGAAATGCAACTTCTAAATGGACTTTAGCAAATATAAATATATATTTTTATTTGTTCTACTTATTTATCTACATGTATCAAAGCACTTCAATACTTAGTGACTTCAAAAATGTTTTACATTTTATCTCTCATAGTTGTTTAGTTGACTAGACTGAGCAAATCTTCACTTGACATCTCTCATTTAATCAGATGTCTGATGGGGGTATGGTTTCCTGAAGGCTCTATCAGGACTAAGTAGGAGTAGTCAATTGATTTGGCTGTTTTTCAGCTTTACTTCTCTCATGGTGGCTGCATTCCAAGAGGGAGCCTTTTAAGAGTAGCTTCGGTGACCTAGGCAAAAGCTGCAAGTCATCTTGTAATGTAGCCTCAGGAGACTCAATGTCATTTACCCCACAATCTATTGGCCAAGCTAATCACTAAATCTTTAACAGAGTGAGAAATGGAGAATTAAGCTCTGAGTCTCAATGGAAGAAACGTTAAAGTATTTATGACCATATTACACAATTCAAGTTCACAGACACCTTGAATTCTATTTATGGACCATGAGCTTAAGAACACCTGATATAAACAAGTGTATAATGATTTAAGATTATACCTAACAGGCTATTTCAAATGTTAAAGTTTTCAAATTGTCAGTGAGAAGGAAAAATTTAAAATTATAAATGAGATATATTTATGAATGATATTAAGAATTTTAAATAAGGAATGTGTTAATGGGAGGTGACTTTTGGAAGTAAAACCATTCTCTATTTTTCATCATACTGTTTTGAGGGAGCACTGGACAAACAAGGAACTTGAAATTAAAGAAGAGAAATATGTGTTTAATGACCATTACCCACAATTGGAAAATAACTATTAGAAAAAAGAGGAAAAATTGTAACTTCACTAAACCAGGCAATAAAGGATTTAAAAAAAAGACTGAAATAAGGTAAACTAAAAATTAAGTTAAACATAATATAAACTGAAAGAATAACTCAGTGTTTGAGTGTATTATTCTATACTACATTGACTGAAGTTCCTCAATGAAGGACAAAATTGGTCAACTTGGGGAAAAAATAGTGTAATGCTATACAGTTTACACGGACATGCACTTGGTATCATTAACATACAGGGTTGAAAATAAAAATCAGTTATATGAAGGGCTAGATAGTTGTAGGGACTTGAGGATGTGGAGCAAATCAAATCTGTGTCTATTGCTGGCAGGATCCAAAACAGTGCAGTTACTTTGGGGAGAAGAGTTTAATAATTTCTTATGAAGTTAAACATACAACTTCTGCACAAACCAGCAATACCACTTACAGGTATTTGCAGAAATTATATGAAAAATGTATGTTGATGCAGACTTCTACTCAAATGTTCATATCTGTATTATCCATAGCATTAATAAAACTGGATATAAACCAATTTCAATTTCAATTGAAGTGTATATGTAAAAATGTTGTTCTAGCCATACAAAAAATAATAGCAATAAAAAGGACAAATATTGAGACAAGCAACAACTTTGATGAATCTCAAAATTACTGTTCTCAGTGAAAGAAGACAGACACAAAAGGCCACATACTGCATGATTCCATTCATTTGAAATACTAAAAAAAGCAAAACTACAATGACAGAGAACAGATTATGTGTTACCTAATAATGGAGGTGGAAAGAAGGGCCTCGTTAAAAAGGATGATGAAAAAGATTTATATCATGATGGTGGTGTTTGAAATTCAACATTTTTTTTTTTTTTAAGTTCATTAAAAGGAGAGGGCTAGACTCTTTATTTCACAAAATTAGCAATAATCTTCCTCGCACCAAACACTTTGCAGACAATGATTACGCTCTGACAAAACCTATCTTACAACAGTGCCCAGAGAGTAAACATCGGTCTTTATCCTGAGTACACAAAGGATGTATGAAATGTGGGTTTTGTTGCTGAGGATAACAGGGTATTGCAACGCAGTAGTGATCCTAAACATCCTTCCTTGTCTGATTCACTGAAATCACTCCAGTGGGGGAGGGATGCAGGACATGTGGGAAAACAAGGAGCAGGCAGGACAGGACTGTCAGCAAATCAGATTACTAATGTGATTTGACTGCAGGGGTTGGCGTGTTTTAGGAGGGACAGGAGGTTAAAAAAGACAGTTTGTGACCTGAAGGCTTCAACAATATAATTCTATTCAAGCTTCCAGGACTGACAGGGGAAAAACTGGATTCAGACAGAGAAAGCTGATAAAAATCTTACCTAGCTATTGTTCCTTCCTTTAAAAAAAAAAAAAGTGGCAGTCCATTCTGACCAGCATTCTCATGATGCCTGTTCAGGATCTGTTCTGATGATGTCCTACTTGAGAGCACATCCCACAGTCGGAGGTCCACCAGCCTCTTGGCGGGGCCTCCTCACCGCGCGCAGGCCAGACTCACACTGCACCTTAAATTGTTCCTATCTCAAAGTCACCATCTCCCCCTTGAAGTGTGTGTTGCCACAAGAAGAGCAACATGTCATCACTAACTATATCCTATCATGTGAGCTCTGAGGAATCTAGACCATTCGCAGTTTCCAAGCTGTAGTTACAGACTGTCATCTTCAAAACAAGACTCTGTGAAGTGCTACACTTTCAGCTTTTCTACACAGCCTACAATCCTATTAAGACTAATTTCTCCATCAATGTGTTTGCCTAACAGGAGCCTGAAAATTGTCTAGTGTTTATTATAAATCAGAAACCGTCATCTCCATTTTTGCTAGGTTTGATGTAGAAAAATATTTGAAATTTAAAATATAAAAATCCAATAAAAACCAGAATTTTTTTCTAAGGATTTTTCCCTCAGGGCAAACAAGTAAAAACTGGCCTGTAACTTTGCTCCTTACCTTATATTGTCAAATTTGCCTACAAGATAATGACCATCCAGAAATAAATAGTTATAAATATATTCAGAGTTTACACCCCAGATTCCCTGGAATACCAAAAAATTTTGAAGAAATTTTCTGTGGGAGTCTACTGCTGATGGGACTAAAATAAAAATGTATAAGAAACTGACTTAAAAGAAGAGAAAAATAATAAAAGGCTATATATGTTGGTCCACAACTTGACATTTATGAAACATACCAGCTAGTATTACATTGCAGTCAATTTGTCCATTAACGGTATTACTCTGATAATTATTAAAATCTGTTCCAGGTATATATATTGAAAATATTTTCTTTTGCATTCTTGCTGAAGATAGGTACAGTACTTTGGAGAAATTGTACTAATCCCTTCAGTATGTCTGTATGTACATATATACACAAATGTGTGTATTTGGATCTGTAGCTCTACATGCGCTTTATATACAGCTACAGACATATGCACACATACATATATACACACGTGGTGGAGAACCTGTGCTTGTGTGTGTATCATCACAAGCACACATCTGGGAAACGTCAACACTGCAAGATACTGGTCAGATTCTTCTTCACTCATCACTGGCTGCACTTGTTCCCCTCACTTGACCTTGATTACGTAAACAGTTTGATATTGTCTCTGACCCTACAGGGGACTCATCTAGACATCAGCAGCCGACGTGCCTCGAACGGAACCCCTCTTACGCATTGTTTCTAGTTCTTTCTGAGTCTCGTCTTCCATTCTCCTAATGTCTTCCATTGTGAGATCGATCCACTTGTCAATCGAACAAAAAAGCTGGCGATGGAAGTTTGTAAATATCCGTTTTTCTTGCTTCTGAATGAAGTTTTCTACTTTGCTTTGCAGTCCCCACCACTTGAATTTGATGGTCACCAGTTTATAGGCACACATCTGAGGACAGTCAGGGCTGTTTGCCAGCTCCTTCTTCCAGTTGGGTCCCAAAGGGCCTCTCTTGGTCTTGACTGACTGGAATAATGCTGGGTCTTCATCAGCTTTGTAGTCTGCTGGTTCAACTTGACTTCTATCTGCAATATCTATATGGACAATTTCAACAGTTTTCCATGTGTTTGGATCTAAACCATGTACATTTTCTAATGTTCCCAAGTCTGGTTTGTGCCATGTTTCGATTTTAATGAAGAAATCATCTTTCATATATTCATTCGTTACAATTGTTCTACAGTAGGGGTACGCATTCCAGGCTTTCTCATGAAACACCAAGGAGCCTTCGGGAGCGATCATCCTCACGAATGCAGGAACTTTGCTCTTTAGGTGATAAATTTTGTGTGTATATTGTCCCTTTTCTCCATCCTTCTCATAAGGTTCATTCTTTAAGACTTCAATTCCTTCTCCACCACCAGTCTCATTCTTACTAGCTTCTGCGACAGAGTAAAGCTGCCCAACCTGATACTCCTGAACAGAACATGGCAAAACCACACGGAATTCCTTGATCAGCACCATCTTCCCGGAACCCCCTCACAGCTGCCGCGGATACCACCACCGCCGCCGCCGCTACCGCCTCTCACAGCCGAAATTCAACATTATAGTAAAATCAAATATATTCAATTGTATCTTTTACAAAACATATATAGAGAGATGTACACACACACACACACACGCGCGCACACACACACACACTTCTTCCTCTCTGCTTACTCACTTGTCTGACTGAATAATTAAAAAGGGAGAAAATCAGCATGTGTGTTCAGGGCCCTTCCTCTCTTTTTTCCCTATTGGAAGTGAGCTGCCCAGCAGACAGGGCCCTGTTTTACCTACTGAGAGAGAAAAAAAAGTTTGTTCCTGTGGTGAAAGATCTGCTCAGGCCCTGCACTGCCTAACTCTGGAGTACGTGTCATAGAGCCCACAGCTATAAACTACACTCATTCTGTAAAAGCTGACCTGTCATTAATAAAGGGGAGGTTTAAATATGTATCTGCTTTACTTATTCTGATTCTCCAATGAATCAAAATCAAAGGAGAGGAAAAGTTTGGAGCAAGATCTTGGGCTTTGTCAAACTCTCCTCCATTTAACATATACATTTGACATTTAATTTTTTTAATTCAAATTTTGGAAGCCCAATGTGAAGAAGATCATAGTAGCCTGGTACATACTGTGTGTGCATGCATGTGCATGTTTATATACTTTAAAAAATTGAAACAAGAAGAAGGAATAAAGGGTTAAGTCACCTGAGGTGCCATTGCCAATTTCCTGGGAAAACAGGTGAAGCAACCGCACTGTTGACTATTCTGGGTTTTATGTGCTACCTGCAGGGAAGTACCATGCTTACCTAACTCTATTAAATATCCCATAGCCAAAAGAGAAAATTACGAAAGCAGATGAAAGGTATAAGGATTTCAAAGTAAAAAATAGAGTACAATTCAAAGTGGAAATAGAATAAAAATTATCTACAGAACCTGAAGGGTGTCACATAGAAATAACAACTCATTGAATTTAAAAATTCACTGTTAATGGATATTGAAAATGGAATGGATTGATCTACATTTCTTGCAGAAACCCATCCAGATGCTCTTTCCTTCATGGCGTCTTTTGGGATTTAGCTCAAAATACTCTTAATGCTGTTTCCATGACTCTTTGTACAGATTTCATAGCAATTATTGCAAGATGTCTGATATAACAGTAATTTATGCTCATGTCATATAACCTCTATCAGAATGTAAACTGATAGAGAATATAGTACATGTTTCAATAAAATAAACCATAACTTCATAAACACTTATTGATAAATGCAAATACTATATAGGTCAGTTTTTTGTCATAGATGGAGCGAGTTATGATGATTCCTTCTAGATCCTTGACTGAATATCAAGAAGGACTACAATCAATTTAGGATAAATTGGTGAGTATAATAATGTCCAAAAAACTTATAAAGCTTTTGTAATAAATAAGTCAAGAAGTCAAAAAATGCAATATGTGTTAAATTGGAACAAGCTTATTAATGTAGGTAAAAAGTCTTATCATTTGGAAACATTTAATCTGCAAGTGAATGAAGTTGACATAAATGTAAAATATTTCAAAACTATAGGACTGCATATTTTAAAATGTGTGAAAAATGCAAATTATCTTTATTTTTTGATTGGCCCACACTTAAATGTCTAAGTTTTATGTAATTCTTAAGCAAAAAGTACATTTTGAAATATAACAAAATTCTAAAATATATAATAATGTTTTTAGAAACTCTTTAAGCTTTATACATTTTATTTGAACATGTAACTCCTCTATGAAACAAATACTTGGAACCAACGCTGACATTAAGTGGAGACAAGCCATTGTTAAGTTGAAAAGACAATATATGTCCCATATAGCTGTAGTTACAGAGTTATAAGAAGTAGAACAAAGAAAGGAATTTTAAAAACCTACTATCTGGGGGTTATATCTGGGGCTGATGTATTTTATTCTTTATATAAATTTTAATTTTTTATAATGGGCTCTGAGACCTTAACCACATCATGTTCGAATATCGTATCATTGTTCATATGTTCCCCAAAGAGTGTTACCAAACAACTCACTGGATTTAGTTTGAACTTATTACCACTACTATTTAGTGTTCTATCGTTATATTTCATAATATGCAAGTCTATCTTCCATGATATTATTCTTGAGCATATGGATAAAAAAATCCTAAAGCTTATTTCTGTATGACCTTAACAGACATAGTCAAAGAAAAAAGTGTTCTTCACAGGACTCCCTAAATTTACCTCATTTAAATATTTGAGTAATTACAAGTCAGAAGAGGAGCTCAAAATAGATTCTCATTTCCATTTGCTGTAATACATGCACTAAGAAAACCAATACTCCATTTCAATTTATTTAGATGTGTGACAAGAACAGAAATAAATATCTATTACGTAAAGCTGAATGAAAGATTGACCTCTTTACTGGTTGTTATTGCAAAATACCATAGGAAAGTCGATCAAAATCAGAGGCTTCTGATTTTATCAATTAATATCAGCAATACCAAATTGTTTATGAGAGATTATATTTAAATATATTTTACACTGGCACCATATTTTTATTGGTTCTTCCTTCTCATAAAATGAAAACAAAAAAAGATAAAAGTGCGATAAATTAGAACTTCTGTTTCATCCTGTGACTATTGATAAAATGAAGCATCTTACCAGATAGTCTCTGTTCTACTATTCCCTGTAACTGATGAGTTACGTAGCTCCTTTCTCGCCATCTTTAATTCGCTTGCCTTTTTGTCTTTTAACGATCTTACTTGGCAAATCTCCAACTGTGTATAAATCAAACATATTACTCTGCTTGTCTTAAACCTATGCAGCTGACAAGCACAAGGAAGAAAAAAGATATAGCAAAGCCGGTAAGTGTCGATAAGAACCTATAGTCTATACAATAGTCATTCTGTTTTTATTTGATATAAAGATGTTCCTAACATTTACTACTTTTTTTCAATGCTGCCTCACTTTCTTTTTGCCTAATTTATAAAAAGGAGGTTTTCTGCAAAAAAAAAAAGAAAAACTCTTAATTTCTGTTCTACCACCTAGAAACATATCTATACCCACATTTATTTCCTTTTAACCAAAGCCTCAGAATATGTTTAACAAGCAAACCCCAATCCATTTCCAGGGCTTATTTCTTTTAAATTGTCTTTACCTTTAAATCAGTTTGCAGTTCACAGTAAAACTCAGCTGAAGACACAGAGATTTCCTAAATACTTCCTGCCCGCCCCCAGCACACAAGGCCTCCCCCACTATCAACATGCCCTACCAGAGTGATACATTTATTACAACTGACCAGCCTACACTGATACATCATTATTGCTCAAAAACCACAGTTTACATTAAAGTTCACTGTTGCTGTTATACTTTGTATGGATTTGAAAAACTATATAATATATATCCACCATTATGGTACCATTCAGAACAGTTTCACTGTCCTAGAAGTCCTTTGTATTTTGCCCATAAATCCCTACCTTTTCCTCATCCCTGGCAACCACTGATCTCTTTACTGTCTCCGAAGTTTTTCCTTTTCCAGAATATACATATATTTGAAATCATATAGTATGTAGCCCTTTCAGATCAGCGTCTTTCACTTAATAATATGCATTGACATTTCTTCTGTGTATTTTCATGATTTTATAACTCATTTCTTTTTAGTATTGAATAATATTTCATTGCCTGGATGTACCAAAGTTTATTTATCCGTTCACTTTCTGAAGGATATTATGATTCCTTCCAAGTTTTGACAATTATGAATACAGCTGCTGTAAACATTCATGTGCAGGTTTTTCCACAGAAATAGCTTATAATTACTTTGTATAAATACCAAAGAGTATCATTACTAGCTTACATGATATGACCATGTTTAGTTTTGTAAGAAATAGTCTTCTAAAGTGGCTGTACTGTTGTGATTCTCCTCGGTGAGTGAGAGTTCTTGTTGTATCGCATCTTCACCAATGTTTGATTTTGTCGTTGTTCTGGATTTTGACCGTTCTAATAGGTAGGCAGAGGTATCGCATTGTTTTATTAATTTGCATTTGCCTAATGGCCTGTGATGTGGAGCATCTTTTTGTATGTTTATTTGTTATCTGTATATCATCTTGGGTTAAGTGTGTGTTCATAGATTTAACTCATTTTTTTAAAGGAATTGTTCATTCTTTAATTATTGTGTTTTAATGATTCTTTGCATGTTTTGGGTAATAGTATTTTAACAAATATGTTCTTTGCAAATATTTTCCCTCAGTCTGTGGCTTGTCTTCTCATTCTCTGGGCATTTTCATTCTAGAGTATTTTTAAATTTTAATGAAATCCAGCATATATCAATTCTTTCTTTCATGAATTATGCCTTTGATGTCCTATCTAAAAGTAGGTGCAAAACCCAAGGTTATCTAGATTTTCTACTATGTAATTTTCTAAAAGTTGTGTAGTTATGCAATTTACAGTTGGATCTATTATTTATTTTGAGTTACTTTTTGTGAAAGATGTAAGGGTTATATCTTTTTTTTTTCCCCTGGGGTTGTCCAGTTGTTCCAGAATTATTTGTTGAAAAGGCTGTATCTTCTCCATTACGTTGTCTTTTTGCCTTTGTCAAAGGTCAGTAGCTATATTTATCTAGGTCTATTTCTGGGGTCGTTATATTGTTTATTTGATCTATTTGTCTATTTTTCACTTACCCGTGGCTTTTTATTTTACTTATTCTGAATCTGATACCCTCCTGTTTGTGCAATGGACATGGTCAATCTCTTTGTATTTTCATAGATTCACTATCTCCACATTTAGTCTTTCTTTACTGAATATAAACATCTCAAAGTTTTCCTATCTTAAAAAAATAGCATCTTTACTTAGGTAAAACAAGTAATATTTTTCTACAGTCTATTTTCTCTCATTTGCCATTTACCATTACAGTACAGTTCGAAGGAAAGCTGTAATCAGCTAATCACTTCTGGCTTTCAGTACGTACTTTCATGCCTTTGACCAAAATCCATGTTAGCTCTTGACTACTTACTCCTTCTTCCTAAACTTTTCTCCTCTCTATATTTATTTTCTTGGGGGTCCATCCTAAGCATCTGTCAGTCCTCAATCCCCTTGGCCAAATCATCTGCTTTCACCAGCATTCTAAATGTCAGTGTTCTTTAGAGCCCTGCCTTTGGCCATTCTTTATTCTTTCTTCTGTTCACTCATATCTTTGCCATGTTGCCATTTCAATTAAATTTGAATGACGACTCCAAAACATATATCTACTAGGGAAGCAGTTTATTTCAACCCTGATATTGCCTTCAGTGTGGAAGTATATCTTATTTTATTAACACCATGGGCTCTCTCCTCATTCACTTGCTGGACTGATATTTAGACAGTAACTTAGCATGTGTATTTGAAGACTTGTCTCTTCCGATTCTCTATTGGGAATGAGCTGCCCACAGGAGGACCCAGTCTACCTACTCAGAAGAGATAAAGTTTGTTCCTGTAGAGGAAGACTTGATTTCTTTGCTGAAAGAAATGATGAATGAATTTCTTAAAACTAGCTGATGCTTGTTTCTATTTGAAATAGTGGCCTTGAGGTATTGTTGCTGTGCTTTTTGCAGACTCTGAGAAGACTTTCAATTTCTCAGTGAGTAAATATACCTTCCATTGACCTTGTAGAAGTGCATATACGTATTAGCTTAGTTAGAAACAGTGAGATTTGAGTGTTAACATCCTACAGCTTCTAACACATTTTATAAATCCTTTTTTTCAAAGCATTAAAATCGTAATAAATGGACTGCCAACATTTCAATCATTTCGGCATTATGTGAGAACAGCACAAGGTGAATTTTTGAGTATAAAAACGGAATTGGGTTGAAGGCTGACAATGGGAATAAACTTTATGTGATGTGTAAAATCCTTGCAAAAAGGTAATAAATGAGAGTCATCCTCAAGGATTCTTTTAGAAGGGAAAAGAGAGCTTCCATAGGAAATACGGAGGCTCTTTTAAAGCCTTCATGTTCGACTCTACAATGTTAAAGACAAGCACAACAAATTATTTTCTGTAAAATGAAATTTGAATGGGGCTGTAGGAAATTTTATTCATCTGTTCTACCTAGTATATTGATTATATTTTACAGTTTAGTTGTATGTGTTGCACTGCACCAATTAAAATGTGTATGATCTTCATGAACATCAGGATTAGGTTGTTATTTATCACTGTGTCCACAGTAACTAATAGGTTGTCTGGCACATGACAGGTTTCGTTTAATGTTTGTTGAATAAACAGAAATGTGAATGAGTGTAGACATTCATAAATCTACATTTTAAATCCCTCTTAATTGTAAAAGTATTACATTAAAATCTGCAATATAATTTAAATTTCCCTATATCAAATTGTTAAATATAGTTAAAAGAAAGCAAGAACTTGGTACGGGAAATAGCAAAGTCAGGCAAAGCATATGGTGCAAGAGGGAAAAAATCATGTAAATTCAAATCTTAAACTAAAATTTAGTTAATTATGTAACAAATAAAGAAAATATAATACTCATAATAATTGCCCCAGGTGAAGTGTATTCAGAAAACCAAAATAATTGTGAGAAAATAAGATGGTCAAAGCAAGCTGGTCTTATAAGAACATTTACAAAGTGAAAAGATTTGATTAAAGCGTATATCTCCATTCAATAACCTGTTCTTAACTGAACGACTCTTACCAATAACTAAAACTAACTACCAAATGGAATAAATACAGCTGAAGACAAAATTGGAGGCTACATGCAATGGTGGAGTAATTTCTATCAGACCAAACTCCCTAACAGATAACCACTTAAAACTAGATAAAATATAAAACCAAGTACCTGAAGGCAATTGTTGAGTGGCCAAAAAAACTAGATTGGAAAAGTCAGACAGCATTTGGAAAAAAAAAAAAAAAAAGAAGGGACTGTGTACATTTATATTTTTAAATTCTTGCCCAAAAACTGGCATTCAGTAGCACTATGTGGAACAGTCAAATTCTGAAAACACACAATCACACTCACTGGCTTGAACAACCAGAGCAGAATTTGGGATGAATATAGCAGCTAGGAATTAAGATGGAAATACCAGACAGGACAGATAAGCAGCAAATTTGGGGTATAAATTCTGCATAGAAACTGTGCCGAAATCTCCGACTTAACTCCAATTTCTTCATTTAAATTGGTTATAAATCTCTGACTTATCCCTGAACTATGTGTGTGGAGAATAAACTCTAAGCAGCCCCGTTAAGGGCTGAGATTGCCTTGCATGACAAGGGAGATAGAATTTGAATTGAGTCCAGCCAAGGCAAATGACTATGAAATATAACAATAAATAAAAATGCTCTTTAGAGGAAAAGTATCACTCAAGATATTTAACATACAACTTGGACATTACTAAAGGAAAGAATAAATGAAGAAAAATATCAAACATACTCAGGGAAGAGCCATATAAGAAGAACAATTCTGAGATGACCCAGATGTTGTAAATTAAAGGCAAAGGTTTTGAACCATATTGTATAACTTGGTTCAAGGTTCAATAGAAAAATATGCTTGCAATAATTGAACATGTAGGAATTTTCAAAAAAATGGACACTATAAAAGAATCATATTGAAATTCTAGAAATGGAAAAAAATTAATGTAGTACAAGATGAGTAAAAAGAGTATATGTAAATTAAAACATAAAGATAAAAATTTTTTAAATGAGAAATGTATGGGTTATCATGCAAATATCTAACATATGCATAATTGGATTCCTATAAAGAATGAATGGGATACAAGTGGTATGTTAAGAGGAAAAACTGACATTTCTTACAAAACTGAAAAAATTAATCACATATTAAATAATTTTGTTAGCACAAATACAAAGAAATAACACCTAGGCATATCAAGTACTGCTATAATAAAAGGATAAAAATTATCAAAAAACAACCAGAGAGCAAAGATATATTACATCTTCATAGAAATAATTATAAGGTTGGCAAATGCCTTCTTAGCATAAATGATGGAATCTAGAAATAAAAATGAAATTGCAACTTTATTCTCAAAGATTGTAACTACCAAACTCTAATATGTTAACAATTAAATTTTATGTAGATAGACTAAATTATTTAAAGGCAGAGATTTCAGGCTTGACCAAAACATATGCATATTATAATAACATTAAAAATCACTCCCTTATACAATGTATATATTTCAAAGAGCCTATAGTACAAATCAAAAATCTTGGTTGAAGCCCAGTATCTGTAACATTTAGACTTTCTAATCTGTCAGTGATAATTCCTCTTCATGCCTAGAACATGACACTTTTGTTTCTTTTCACCCAATGGACAATATAATACTATATTATAACTTTTTTTGATCGACCCAGCTATTTGAAATTGAGGGCTATACTTTCTTAACATGTCTGAATTATAGTGTGTTCTTAATATTGGTTATGTTAAGTTTACTTTCCAGCATTTATTTATTCAACCCATACTTATTGAGCATTTGCTGTATGGTAGACACTCTTCTACATACTGTTGATTCAGTCTTTAATAAATGAAATAAAGTTTCTGTTCCCACATAACTTACATTTCTAGGGGTAAAATAAAGCAATGAGCAAATGATATAAGAGAAATCAGTTGATGATAAGCACCCTAAAGCCAAATATTAGGGAATGATTTTCCTGGTGACTAAATGTTGCCGTTTAATTAAAAGAGTTGTGAAAGAAATCTGTTAAGATGACATTTGAAAAATATTTTGAATGAAATGAGACAATGTGTTATGCAGATTTATGAAAGGAGAAGGCTACATGCAGAAGCAGCATTGAGAACAAGTGTGCTTAGGCTAGAGATGAATGAATGGGAGAGAGATGAGGAAGAAATTCAAATACAGATGGTGAAGAACCCTAGCTTTTACTCTGAAGGAGATAGAAAAAATTACTAAAGGATTCTGTGTAGAAGTGGTGTTTGTTTTTCATCAGTGTTTTTCAACTCTGAACACCCAACAGCCTGACCTGGGGACTTGGATGAGTTTAGAAACGTGCAATTCATTTAGGACACTATTGGTGTATTCTAGGTGAAAGAAGACCGTGACATGAAGAACATATTCCTGGGGATTTTAAGAACTAGCCTGATTTTTTGTTGTATTTTGAATGTGTAGCCAAGAAGATTTACTGATAGTTTGAACGTGGCATGTAAATGAAACAGACAAGTAAAGGATGACACTGGGTTTTTACCTAATTAACTTGGGAAACAGAATTGTTGTATTAGTGAGATGATTTAATACTTGAAATTACTGAACGTAGGCATGCCATATCACTCTTGTAAACCTGAGCTTTTTCATATGTAAAATAAGGAAACCATTACAATATTTCATATTGAAATTATTAGACAAAATTGATTTAATATTATAATGTATATTAATGCACATATGTATATTACACTTACAAAATAGGGATGTGGGAACACTTTGTTGCCATTTATATCTATAGTAATTTATTTCCATGATTTCAGCAGTCATAATATATTAGAATCATTCTGAGATTGAGTATATTTTTATTTATGTACACTGATAGCTCATAGTGAGTGTTTTCATTTGCAAGCATAATTAACCTATAGAAAAGAGAAAATATGAGTATTTTATAGTATAGATGTTTGAGTAGTCAGTGTGCATATATTTATAGTCTCACACATAAACTAATCTCAATGGAATAATTTTGATTTCAAGAGATGTATTGTGAATTTTTACCAGATGTGCCTCTCTGTACATGCAAAATAGCAGCATCACTAAAATCTTAAAGCAATGGTTCAGCCAATTATGCTTTTTCAGTTTCCATATGGGTATTAGGAATCTTGGTCACACTTTTGCCACTCACTATCTTAACATCGTACAAGTCATTTAGAATCTCTGTTTATTCAAGTGTACCCTTTTGGAAAATGAGCATAAAAATTCCAATCAGTTGAATTGTTGAGAGTAGTAGGTACAAGTATAATGTCCATAAAAACAGTCATTGTTCATATTGTTAATTATCTGAATAATGCTTTTTCATAAGTCTTAAAGGAAGCATCGTGCTTAGACCAGATAGTACATCACTTTTTAAAAAAGCCTAATTTTTGACGTGTATATTATACCTCTAAATATAAAATATAAAATCATAGTTTCTAGAAGAAAACCTAAGAGAACATCCTGTTACTGTGGAGTAGGTAAAAATTACTCAGACAGAAAAAAAATGGTAACCATAAAGAAAAATGATAAACGAAGCTATGTTATAATTAAATCTTATTATCAAAGCACTGTTGAGATAATCAAAAGGCAATCCACAGATTGTTGGGTGTGTTCATTAATATATGTATGTATACCCATATACACCCATATATATGCATGTTTGTGTATATGTGCTTGCACACTCACACTTACATTCATATCCAAAATATATAATGTCTATATAACAATATGCAAACAGAACTATCTAATTTAAAATTATGATAAATATCATAGATGCTTCACAGAAAAGCATATTTAGATTTATAGTGAATATATACATGGTGATCCATTTGTATCCTTGACTAAATTTAATTTTAAATTTTATTTAATTATTTTAGTTGCAGTTAAAAATTAACTTTATGAGCCAGTTAGGATACAAACTTAAAAACAAAGTGACATATTGCCATGTAACTAATAGTCTGTCTAATATTTAAAAAAGATAAAATACTAAAGTTGGTGAGGATAAAGGTCAGTCCTGGTGGGATGGTAGATGTTATACATTGAAAAATTGTCAATGTCCACTAATACAGAATATTCTGTAACCTGGCAATTTTACTCAGAGGAGTATACCCAGAAGAAGTGCTTGGACATATTCATGGAAATTAATGTATAATTATGCTTATAACAGCATTATTTGCAATGGGCCTAATTGGAAGAATATTCAAGTCCTCGTCAATAGAAAAAATACAAAGATAAATTGTGGTTGATTCAAACAATAGAATATCACACAACAATGAGAATGAATAAAGTACAATTACACACAGCAATATAGATAACTTTAAGAAATATAGTACTGAGCAAAAACATCCTATATAGTTAAACTTATATAAGGTTCAAAAATAGTTAAATTAATCTAAGGTGTTGGAAGTCAGCTTAGTGGTTACCTTTTATTGATAGTAGTTGAAAGAAGGGATTAAGGGAGACTTTTAGGGTGCTGAAATTATCTAATGCTTGGTTTGTTTGCTGATTATAAATTTGTTCAATTGAGTAAAACTTCATCAAATTCTATACTCATTTATGCCTTTTATATATGTATGCTATACTTCAAATGTTCAGTAAAGTAGATTAGCTCATTCTAGAAGTTTTCAACATATACGGAGACGTCTGTGAGATGTAGGATTTTCTGTTCTACAAAAATCTAATCACACATCGCTGCTCTTTGAGCAACAAGATTACAGAAAAACTGTTGACATGCATAATTTTCCCAATTATATATAGACTCTTTTCTAACACAATTTTATGGAAACAAATAGTCTTGCTTTCAAAGATATGCAAATGATAATGGTAGTTACAGGAATGTAATGAGGAGGATAAGCTCCTCCTAGAGTATACCTCTCTCTTGCGTTATGCAGGAGCATAGGAAAACATTGACTGAATTAATAGCTGAAGTTGCATTGCAGCTACGTAACTCCTGATCTGTCAACATAGTAGTTTCCACCAATACATTCAAGTTAAAGGTGAAGGAATTACATTGGGGGTGACATTCTCTTAACTGTGCACATTCTTTAATCCCTTCTCCTGGCTCCATACTCAGGAGCACTCTAAGAGATACACTCAGGGATATGTGCCCTATGATTGAAAAAACCTTTCATGGTGAGTTACTGTCATGTTGTTTCTCAGATGGGGGTGCAGTGAGAAGTTGAAAATTGCCGGTTTAGAGTCTCAGGCAAATCACTTGGTTTATATCAAGTCTTCTTCCAAACCTCTCAGTTTTCCTACATCGTCCTTTCCATGTAGCTGGAATACTGCACCCCCTGGAATCACAAGAGCAGCTAACTCTCCAATTTCAATATTTCTGGATTATCCCACAGAAAATTTAAAACTTAATTGAAGTCCTAGTAGTAGGGCCAATTTATTTACTATCCTGTCTTGATATTTTTCAAAGACTTTGGGGATGATAACAGACAATGATCATAAATTGTGTTACTCTTTAGGAAGAAATCTTATGAGAAGTGAATAAAACATTTTAAAGAAATCCAAAATTTTGCCAATTACCACCATTATTACCTTTATAAGTCAACATTGCTTAAAATAGATTATTTAGAAAAATAATTTGCATGTTAAGTTTTACATAAAATGTCAAATAATTCTGGATCAAAATAGGTATTTATGTTTCTTTAATACAGTACTTCTCAGAGCCTTTAATATATATTGTTGATCTGTCTATTTTGAGAGGCAAATGATATGCTCACCGGATGCAGCCCAAGGTAACAGCACATAGATGTTGTTAGGGGAATAAAGACTAATCTTACTCTTTTACATTCCTCTGATGTCATGGGAGACATGTTATGCAGTATCTTCTGGAATTATTTCATTGCATTAAGCTTTCTAAGAAAAAATTCCCATGGACATTTTTCAGAAGTGTTCCATATAAATGCCTTTGACATTAGGAAGTGTTAAATGTAAAGGTAGATGCTCATGTGTATTAACTGATGCTAAAAACATTCTTATATTAATATATTAATAATTAATAGAAGAGTTTGAATAGTCAACATGCCATTATGGCTCACCAAAGACAGTTTTCTTGTTGTTGTTGTTGTTTTCTGTAACAGAACCCAAAAGAAAAGCACATAATATCTGCTTGGAAAAGCCAGATTATATATAAAACACAAAAACATAACAGTAAACCTAGACAGTTAAACATAGATAAACTCCAAATACTCAGAATAACAACAATTGAATGTTTTCATATACGTACATAACTTCTTGAACGACTCTGGCAAAAGTTTTCTGTTGGATAATATGACTGTTGTTAGCAGTGTAAGGTCAGACATAACCAAGTTCACAGATGTCTGTGTCTTCTCATGAGGTCAAATTTTATTGATGCTTATTCAATCGTAAGAGCCACCAGCCTCATGGAGTTCAGAGGGAGGCAATTCTCCTTAGTACTTTTCATTTGGTAATCAGAGCCATGGGAACACAGGCTCAAGCTAGTACACAAGTCAGTCAATACTGCAAGCCATACGTAGTAGTATATTTAATCAGTATCTAATTATCATCAATTAAAATTTTCCCATAAAACAAAGCAACATTTTACATCAAAAGAAAAAATGATAGAAAAAAAGGGATTAATGAACAAGTCCATGTTGTATATCAAATCTTTACTCTCGGGGATCTGGTTCTCCTTGAACCTGTCCAAGGAGAGTGAGGCAGACAAGCAGAGTGTCTCGGACTGATCTAGGTTGTTGTAAACATCAGGCAAGGAAGAGTCCTTGATTTGGGCAGAGATTTCTGCAGCAGATGCCAGGTGCTGACCACAAGTAACAGCAAGACATCGTCTATTGAGGTGACGATGTCTAACTGGTGAAGAACCGCTCTTTTTATAGCCCTTGAGTCCTCTGATGAGTATTTTAGTAAAAAGTGATGCCCTTATCCAGTTGAATGTTGTCTCTATTAATTAGGCGAACATCTGGATCCTGTTGGCATGGTGCCTTTTGAAATATAAGATTAAGTATTTTTCTAAGATACATTTACTTATGTCAAAGGTGTTCTATGCAGTGACATTTTTATATAAACTGATTGGGTCCTTGCCCTAACATTTAGAAAAGTATTGGTTGGAATAGACAACTGCTAAAATACTGTAATGTCAGTGCTCCTTTCTGAACCAGATCCCCGAGACTAAAGATTTGATGTACAACATGACTGCTAAGATTCGATCATGTCTACTTATCTCACCTGTCAAAAAGCAAAACCTAGGCCGGGCGCGGTGGCTCACGTCTGTAATCTCAGCACTTTGGGAGGCCGAGGCGGGTGAATCACCTGAGGTCAGGAGTTCGAGACCACACCTGACCAACATGGAGAAACCCCGTCTCTACTAAAAATACAAAATTAGCTGGGCGTGGTGGCACATGCCTATAATCCCAGCCACTAGGGAGGCTGAGGCAGGAGAATTGCATGAACGTGGGAGGCAGAGGTTGCGGTGAGCCGAGATCGTGCCATTGCACTCCAGCCTGGGCAACAAGAGTGAAACTCCGTCTCCAAAAAAAAAACAAAAAAACAAAAAAAAGAAACTTGCAAATGAAGAAAAGTGTAATATTAAACAAACAGATTCTCCCAAGGTCAACTACGGAAATATAGCGCTATTGTATGCTTCTTTTATTTTTGTTCTAGAATTATACAAGGTCCAAATATGAAACATATGGCACACTCAAATTAAGATAATTAGAGAAATGTTTAATAAAGGGGCTATTTAAACAAGTACAAGTGGATGTACAGGAGATACAAGATAATCTGGCTATTAAATCCAGAGCTATTCTCACCATTATGCCCAGAGGAATGGGGACAGCATGATTACCAAAATAAAGCAGGAAGGAAGGCTAATTTGAGAGGAAAATGATATGCTCAGGGGATGCAGCCCAAGGTAACAGCACATAGATGTTGGTAGGAGAATAAAGACTAACCTTACTCTTTTACCTTCCTTTGAGGTCAGGCAGGAAGTCCTCACTGGAAGAATTCAATGGGAAGCTAGGGGTACAAGACAGCCTACTAATATTACTTGTGCATTCTGTGACCTAGAGAGCCAGATGGAGATGAGTAGGATTGGAGGGACCAGTGGAAGATAACTTGCAATGACAGATCAGTCTTCCTTCGAAACTCATCACATCCTTGATCAAATGAACCAAGGAAAATGATTTTTAATTCCACCATTCTGTAATCTCCTCAGATGTAGGATGCTATTTTATTTTATTTTCTTCCGTGTGTGTGTGTGGGTGTGCATACACACGCATAGGTGTGTGGGTGTGTTTTTTTTTCACCCTATTCCCTCAGATTTTCTCATATAATGTGACCTCAAACATTTGACACAACATGTGAACTGTAATGGTTATCCGTTTTCTGATTTTTTAAAATTCGATGGCCTTCATTACAATAACCAGGTATGAAGTTAGAAAAGTAGTTTTCAGAATAACTTAAACTTCATTGCCAAATTTAATTGGATTAATTTAGGACTGTGAGTTAATGAAGATGTATAAGCTTAAAAAGCTCTGAATTTTCAAAGTTTTTTTTATCCCTTTACCTTCAAATTCAAATACTCACTTCATGAGTGTTTTAGGCAAGTTAAGATTTTATTATATATATGTGTTTTGTAAAGCTTTATGTAGTAAAATTATTATTTACTTAGATTCGAGAAATGCTGCTGATTACATGTATAAGCATGCACGTGGTATACATTCACATTCAGAATGTGAAATTTAATTCTATTTAAGGATAAGTAACATGTTACCTTTCACATTACTGAATTAATTTATCTTGATATCTAAAGCCTCCCTTTCTACTTCACTGACCACTCATATTTTATATGACAAAAGGTCTTCCTGACAACTAAGTGTTTTATTAAAATTCTGTCATATCTTCCCCACCTGACACTGCCCAGGCTAACTGATTGCTTACAAAAAACTAGTGACTTGGCACTTCTCTTCCATTTTTCCATCTCCCTGAGACAGGAATGATGAACCTACTCTATTTAAGTGGAAACCAGATACATGCAGCTTAACTACTATAGATGAGTTGATGTATTGTTTTGGTTATTACTTTCAATATTTATAGTAATATAAAGCAGATTCCATGAACTGAGATGTATGGAACAATGTGTAGATCACTTAAAACTGTTCTGGCTTAGCCAGGACAATTCCTATTTACATTTTTCTCCAGTTTAATTATTAATAATGTTACAGTCCCTTCTCACTTTCAGGAATACTGGTTTGAGAAATCCAGTATATAATAGCTATATTTATAGAATATTATTTCTTTTAGATGTTGATAGTTACTTCATGAAAAAAAGAGAGTTGATGATTATAAACACTCAAGGAATGTTGAGTTAAAGACATTTGAATAATGCATTTTTTATTTTCTACAGGTTTTCTGAGACTTTGTTATGATAAGGTATGTTGTGATATTTTTCAAAGATTAATTTAATATGACATGTCAGTCAATGTCATTTCATCAAATAACTTTGTTTCCATGGAGAATATCTGGACTGATACATAAAACTTAGGAAAATAATGTTCTAATGAAAGTTGTGAAAGTCACTGTCTGCTCTCTTCCCAGACATGCCCTTGACCTTTCTGCTTTCTAGTCTCTCTGCTATATTTTGGCTGCCATTCAACTTATCTTCTGTCAGTCCCTATTGCATGTAGCTAGGGTGACCACATAATTTATCATTCAAACAGGGAAACTTTTGAAAGTAAAAGAGAGTACAATGAATAATTACAAAGAGAGAGTAGGCAAAATGCAGGACTGCCCCAGGTAAATCTTGACACAAGGTCAGTGCATCTACTAGGCATATTTAGAAGTCTAGTAGATCTAGAGAATCTAGACTTCTAGAGAAGTCTAGTCATCCTCATAGATGAAGAGGGGGTGAGTACCTTAAATGAATTAATTTATGTACTGTAATTGACTTCCTTCAAATTGATTTATCTCCATTTAATTTGTTTATCTTTGACAGTTTCCCGTTAGCTGCTATCAAACCACAACTGCATATCTGGAATATGTGTCTCAATTTACAAGATATGCTCATGAATATGTTGCTTCATTTAAAAAACTCCTTATCTAGAAATGCCTGTACAGGTTGCCCAAAGAAAGATACAATTTAACACCAAGTCTGACTGATATTTAAGAAGAGGAACACAAAAATCAAATCAACATCATGGATAAGGACATAAAGTTACTTAAATATATTTTGGCTTTGTGTCCACCACCACCAACATTTATTAACAAATATAAAATAAAAAAGTATGTTAGGCATTTTCAGAGTTCATTATACAAACTAATCCTAGCATGAACTGCACAGTGGATTAAACAAGGATGCAGGGGATTTAAGAGAATAAAAGTTATAGTCACTTTAATGCCAAAAGACTGGCCAAAGTCAATAACAATAAATTCTGGCTTGGGAGTGACGTTTACTTAAAACATGATACTATCTTTAGAGGTATTCTAATCTCATGAGGATTTGTTCCAGTTGCTGTGAATTTATCTGTTACATACCTTAAACATACTTAAAATATATGCTAATACATTTCAGACATAAAATACAAAATAAAATATGTGTATGCATTAACTGCCATATTTTACCTCTCAAATTTTTAGAACCTTGTTCTGAGTCCTTGAATATAATATTGCCTAATTAGGAAAATCTTAGAAAATTTATTTTCAATTTTCTAAAATATTAGAAAATCATTGCCATATACAGATTTAATTCAAAGCCCATTGGATAAGAAATTTTTTAAAAGGTGTATTCATCAGGCATGTTAATCAGTTGAATATAACTGACACATAAAAAAATAAGTCAAACCAAGAAGGTTCAAATGGGATATTGAAAACTCAAAAATGCTTTAGATGCACAAACCTCTTAATAGTACATTAAAGGTGAAAATAGATTGCTTTTGAATTATGGCATTTTTTATGTTCTCTAACAAGCTCTGACTGAATAAAACACAGTTAATTGTTAATCACACTTTCAAGCCTTTTAAACTCAAACTGTCAATTTGTTCAAATACTGTATACCTATTAAAGCAGTATAAAAACTGGAACTGCACTGATTACAGCTTTACAGAATGTCAACTTTTCAGTATTGGTAGTCTATAGAAAAGGACTACTGGGCCAGGGCTCATGAAAGATTTACTGTATGTTCCCTTCTAAGAATAGGGCTCAGTATTTTCCATGCTCAATCCATCTAAATATATTTAAAATTTTTCCATTTCCGTTGTTAAGGAACAGGGCTTTAAATGCATTTTATTTTATTTTATTTATTTTATTTTATTTTGACAAGCTATCACTCTGTTGCCCAGACTGGAGTGCAGTGGTGTGATCCCAGCTCACTGCAGCATCAACCTCCCAGGCTCAAGTGATCCTCCCACTACAGCCTCCTGAATAGCTGGGATGGGACAACAAAAGACACTTGCCACCATGCCATTGTTTTTTTATTGTTTATTTATTTATTTATTTGGAGAAGGGAGGTCTCATTATGTTGCCCAGGTTGGTCTTGAATTCCTGGACTCAAACAGTCCTCCCACCTTAGCCTCCCAAAGTGCTGGGTTTACAGGAATGAGCCACTGTGCCCAGCTTTTCTTTTTCTTTCTCTCTCTTTTTCTCTCTCTCTTTTTCTCTTTCTTTCTTTCTTTCTTTCTTTCTTTCTTTCTTTCTTTCTTTGTTTTTCTCTTTCTTTCTTTTTTTGTTTCTTCTCTTTCTTTCTTGGTTTCTTCTTTCTTTTCTTCCTTTCTTTCCTTCCTTCTTTCCTTCCTTCCTTCCTCTTTCCTGTCTTTCCTTCCTTCCTTCCTCTTTCCTTTCTTTCCTTC
>NW_012114633.1:467696-487028 GCF_000951035.1 Colobus angolensis palliatus
CCTCCCGAGTGGCTGGGACTACAGGTGTGCACCACCACACCCAGATAATTTTTGAATTTTTAGTAGAGATGGGGTTTCACCATTGGTCAGGATGGTTTCAATCTCTTGACCTCATGATCTGGGATTACAGGAGTGAGCCACCATGCACGACCTTTTTAAAAAATACTATAACACCTATTTGTAGATAAAGCTGCTGAAATAAATTCCAGGGTGTAGACATGAATCAATAAAGCAATGTAGAGATATAATATGTGAGTAAACATCTATAAATAACAGATTTAAGTAAATATACATAAGATTCATATGATATTTGTGTGTGACATATTCTATCTATTAACAACTATCTGTCTATTTATGTACTTACCTACCAAACTATGGATATGAATGAAGGATTCCACAAATTCAAATTTTGTTGGAGGGGTGGAGAAAGAGGGAGGAGAAGAAGAGAGACAGGGAGAGAGAAGAGCACATTGTTTTTCTTTTTAGTTGCTAACAGCTCTAAACAACCTTCAGAGTTCTGAATCTGTAACTTCATCAATTACAAGATATTTAGACTCAACAAATAATTGTAGAGAAAAAACAGTGTCATGTTTATATTAACTTAATACTATTGCCGGTGAGTTAAAAAAATGATTTTTTTTTTTTTACACATGGTTAAGTGTCACCCACCAAAGAGAATAACGTCAAATTAAATATAATTTTGAGAAACGAAAAATTTAAAAAGATGAAATGGCTATGTAAACTCATGAGCTTAGATATTCTCTAATCATGTGGATTTTATGTTTGCTGGGTTATATGGAAGGACGGACAGCTGCTCTGGATGTTTTCTTATCAGTGATTTATTGAATAGCAAAGAAGTTGCTTCATCTGACAAGGCAGAAGAAGTAATCCTTCAATGTGTGTGAACCTTTGGTTAACTATGAGATGAGAAAACTGCAAGCATTTGGAAGTTGTTGAAAAGGTTTCTGAAACATTTGTTTTGTAATAAGCATAAAAATAAAGACTTAAAGGGGAAAAAGGCAAGAAAAAATTCACAACATATTATTCTGTTTAAGAGCAACACCTACTTGTTGAAAATTTAAACATTGTATGAACACACTTAAAACCGAATATCTTTACCTAGCTTTCATCCACAGAATTCAGTCACTGGCAATCTTATGCATTCTCAGTTTATCATTTATCTCTTTAGTGTCACTTCTACGAGCTGCTTACTATTCCATACAAACAATATCTCATCAACTTATTTAGCCTGTGTTCTACTAGACAATTAACTTATATCCATTGTTTTGTTAATTTTAAAGAAATACGAAGCTTCATTTTCAAAAATATTTATGTTTACCTGTGATTCTTTCTTAAAAATGTATTTCTGAATATAATCAAATGTTAATTGCATTTTAAGAATTTTGATGTGTTTTGCTATATTTTCCTACAAAAGGTATAAATGTTTATTTTAACAGTGTTTATATTAAGATGTCCATCTCTTATACCATTACAAACACTGGGTATCTAACATAACATTTCTCATTAAATAAGCAAAATGAAATCCCATTGTTTAAATTTGCATCACTGATATGATAATGAATATCTGTATTTGGTCCTTTTATAGTTCTCTTCTTGAAATGACCTGCTTATATCCTGCCTCCTTATTTCATTTTGGAGGGTTTTTTTTCTCTTACATATTTATATGATTTGGTAATACAGTAAAATAAATAATCCCACTTTTGCATGTGTGTTGTAATGATCTTCTCTCAATTTTTCCTTTTTATTTTATCATGTAATCTTTGTATTATTTCTGTAATCCTGTAATCATATCTATTATATCTGTTTATAGTTTATCTATTTATAGTTATATGTAGTTTTCTATAAAATATATGTGTATATACATATATATCATACTTTTTATAATGATAATAACAAAAAACATATTTTACTCACCCTAATAAGTAAAATATTATTAATAGTTTTGAAACTCAATGTGTATCCTTTCCCAATTACATCTTCATCCATCCTCCACAGGTATAAACACTATCCTGAATTTTTTTTAATCATCATTTTATTTTCTCTACAGATATTCTACATATGAATGTTTTCTTAAATAATATACTGTCTGACTTTAAAATATACCTAAGTGGAACTGGGACAGGCTACATAAGTTTTAGAGCCCAGTGACAATGAAAATGGTGATCCTTTTTTCAAAATTTAGTGAGAATTCTAAGATGTTGACAAGTAGAGTCTGACATCAAGAGTAGGGCTGTGTGTATCTATACTGGTACATATCCATGCAGTCAGCCCTGAGTGAATGCACACTATATGTAGCCTACTTGAGGCTTGAAATTTTTGCTTCTATTGTGTGTATGTGTGTATATACACATAACATCTCCATATACATATGTAATATAATATATGTTTATTATTTAATTAACTTTATTTTTTAGATGATGTTTAGGTTTGCTTCTATTATATTTTAAGCCTTATCTAGTGAACCTTTAAGATACACATCAATGACTCAAGTGGTCATATTTACTCATATAATATGTAACTGTAAGAATACAATGCAGAATTTTTTTTAACACATTCAACTCTTGATGAAAATTAAAATTCTGTCCTGGAATTTTTGACCTGCCTAGACAAGTCTCTGTGTGTATGTGTATGTGTATGTGTGTGGGATCTAAATATATATATATATATGTATGTGTGTGTATATGTGTGTGTATGTATGCATATGCAAAACTTTCTCTATATAAATAATTAGGAGCAGGTCAGTCCCTAACATTTGAAGGGCCTGGGGCCAGAGTGAAGATGAAAGTCAACATACCATATGTCTTAAATATTTTCAAGTTACAAATCAAGCCAACAAACTACTAAATAAAACATGTTATTTTCTCCTACTTTGGAAATATTTAATACCACAAAATGTTTCTTAATTGCATTATATAACTCTTGAAAATACCACACTAAATCATAAATACTTCTGGAAGCACAAATGAGGTCGCAACAAGAAGCAACTGGATGGTTGCTCATAACTATTGGCTTTCTTGCCAGGTAGCCAGTAGGCTATGACAATCTAGGTAATTGTCTTCTCTTTAACTTAATCACATCTGTTACTCAAAGCCTCCCCATACTCAGAAGGAATGCCTGTTTCTCATGGTAGCTAGCAGCACAATCTGTAAGCCATGCAGTTTCCTTTTATTTTGAAGCATAAGGTAAGGAATAGGGGGCCGGGCGCGGTGGCTCAAGCCTGTAATCCCAGCACTTTGGGAGGCCGAGACGGGCGGATCACGAGGTCAGGAGATCGAGACCATCCTGGCTAACACAGTGAAACCCCGTCTCTACTAAAAAATACAAAAAACTAGCCGGGCGAGGTGGCAGGCGCCTGTAGTCCCAGCTACTCGGGAGGCTGAGGCAGGAGAATGGCGTAAACCCAGGAGGCGGAGCTTGCAGTGAGCTGAGGTCCGGCCACTGCACTCCAGACTGGGCGAGAGAGCGAGACTCCGTCTCAAAAAAAAAAAAAAAAAAAAAAAAAAAGGAATAGGGAGATGCCTTTATCTCAAAGATTCAGTATTAGCCATGAGATCAGACATTTGAGGGTAGAGGTTATGTTCCATCCTCATTGGAAACCTCATTTTGTTTTAATTTGCATTTTCCTGATTAATGCAATTGAACATACTTTCTTATATTTATTGGCCATTTATAGTCCCTATTCTTGTCCATTGCCTATTCTTTTACTGAATTGTGTTTTTAAATTGCTTTATAGGAATTCTTTATATGTTCTGAATACAAATTATATCTCAGTTTTTTGCATTGCAAAATTTTCTTCATCTGTTTATCAAATAAAGATGGGGCGATAATTCTGTGCTGATGATTATTCTAGGTGCTAGGGTCAGTGCAGCAAATAAAGCAGACACAATCTCATACTTTTGTTGTTGCTGCAGCACTAATCCAAGCACCTAGCAACATGGATGCAGTTGGAGGCCATAATCCTAAGCAAATTAACAATGGAACAGAAAACCAAATACTGCATGTTCTCACTTATAAGCGGAAGCTAAACACTGAGCACACATGGACATAAATATGGAACAGTAGACACTGCAGACTACTAGAAGGAGGAGGGAGGAAGGGGAGAATGGGTTGGAAAAATACCTAATAGGTTCTGTGCTCACTCCCTGGGTGACAGGATCTGTACCCAAAGCTTCGTCATAACACAATATTCCCATGTAACACACTTGTACAGGTACCCCCTGTATCTAAAATAAACGTTGGAATTAAAAACAAAAACCAAACAAAAATCTTGTCCCTTGGGGCTTAATTTTAATGGACAGAGACATATAGCATGTTAGACTCTTAAAAGGTCTATGAAGAAATATTAACCAGCAGTGAAGGAACATAGAGTTCAGGAGTGGGAGGCTGTGAGGATGTTCAGAGAAGTCCAAAAGGAGAAGAGAGCTTTTGAGCAAAGTATACATATGTAACAAGCCTGCACGTTATGCACATGTACCCTAGAACTTAAAGTATAATAATAAAAAAAAAAAAGAAAAGGCAAAGAAACAAAGCAAAGAAACCATGAAGGAAGAAATTAGAAGAGTAGAATTCCTGAAAGAGGCAATGTAAGTGCAAAGAGTCATCAATACAAAAGCAGTCCTACTGTGTTCTAGAAATTCCAAGAAATCTAGTGTGGTTGCTGTGGATTGCCTGAGGAGGGAGAATCTTTTTTCCTATCTTTTTTTCTATCATTTTGAAGTACTGAGTGTTTCAGTTATGTCTTTATTATTATTATTATTATTATTATTATTATTATTATTATTATTATACTTTAAGTTCTAGGGTACATGTGCATAACATGCAGGTTTGTTACATATGTATACTTGTGCCATGTTGGTGTGCTGCACCCATCAACTCGTCAGCACCCATCAACTCGTCATTTACATCAGGTATAACTCCCAATGCAATCCCTCCCCCCTCCCCCCTCCCCATGATAGGCCCCAGTGTGTGATGTTCCCCTTCCCAAGTCCAAGTGATCTCATTGTTCAGTTCCCACCTATGAGTGAGAACATGCGGTGTTTGGTTTTCTGTTCTTGTGATAGTTTGCTAAGAATGATGGTTTCCAGCCGCATCCATGTCCCTACAAAGGACACAAACTCATCCTTTTTTATGGCTGCATAGTATTCCATGGTGTATATGTGCCACATTTTCTTAATCCAGTCTGTCACTGATGGACATTTGGGTTGATTCCAAGTCTTTGCTATTGTGAATAGTGCCGCAATAAACATACATGTGTATGTGTCTTTATAGCAGCATGATTTATGATCCTTTGGGTATATACCCAGTAATGGGATGGCTGGGTCATATGGTACATCTAGTTCTAGATCCTTGAGGAATCGCCATACTGTTTTCCATAATGGTTGAACTAGTTTACAATCCCACCAACAGTGTAAAAGTGTTCCTATTTCTCCACATCCTCTCCAGCACCTGTTGTTTCCTGACTTTTTAATGATGGCCATTCTAACTGGTGTGAGATGGTATCTCATTGTGGTTTTGATTTGCATTTCTCTGATGGCCAGTGATGATGAGCCTCATTTTTTCATGTGTCTGTTGGCCGTATGAATGTCTTCTTTTGAGAAATGTCTGTTCATATCCTTTGCCCACTTTTTGATGGAGTTGTTTGTTTTTTTCTTATAAATTTGTTTGAGTTCTTTGTAGGTTCTGGATATTAGCCCTTTGTCAGATGAGTAGATTGCAAAAATTTTCTCCCATTCTGTAGGTTGCCTGTTCATTCTGATGGTACTTTCAAATTACGTTAATTTTATTATGGAGTGTGTTGTGGAAATCTCTTTTTTTCTTCCGAATTGATAGTATTTTTTGTCTTGGAACTTCTATACAGTAGTCTCCACTTATCTGTGGGATATATCTTCCAAGAACTCCAGTGGATGCCTGACATGGCAGACAGTACAAATCCTATAGATACCATGCACAGCATTTTTTTCCTTCTTCACAATTTCACAGATAGAAGATTTTTTTTTTTTTTTTTTACTTAAAGGAATCACTTCATGGCCTCTATTTGGCTTATCCAAATTCCCAGCATCAGTACTCTTGTGCTTTGGAGCCACTACAAACTAAAATAAGAGTTTCTTGAACCCAAGCACTGCAATAACAGAACTTGAGCTGGTAGCCAAGATAAGGGACTGACTGGAAGGGAGAGTCTACAGTGTGGAGATGCTGGACACAGGGCAGATTTATTTCCTGGGTAGAACAGATCAGGATGGCACAAGATTTCATCATGCTACTCAGAATGGTGTATAGTATAAAACTTATAAATTGTTTATTTCTGGAATTTTGCTTTTAATATTTTCAGACCATGGTGGACTGCAGGTAACTGAAACCAAGAAATGTGAAACCACAGATAAGGGGGGACTACTGTATATTTTATTTTTGCCTATTTCTAATATTTTCATGTAATTTCAACCCTATATTTTTCTATTGTTGGCAGTATATTATACTATTTTATTTTGTCAAAATGTTAGAATATTAGCTTTACAAATATAATAATTCATTAATGAGTATAATTAACTTTTAAATTTTTATCTCATTTGTTTTTCATATAATATGTAATAAATATAACTTTTTTAAAAAATACATTGAAAATACCATGGTAAATCTTTTATACTCAAATACTCTGCCAAATTAACATGAAAAATTTGTGCTCTTTGAATATGGAATTTTAGATCTTGTTAATATTGCAAGCTTTTAAGTCTATAGATGTAAAACTTATTTTACTATTTAATTTATAATATGCAAACTATTTAAAATAAATACACATTTAAACCGTTTTAATATTCTATACTTTCATAACACTAAATATCTCTAATTCAACTTTTAAACATCTATCAGAAAAGATAAGAGTTGTCTTCAGATACATTTTTATAGCTGCTTGGCAAAACATGAATATTGAAATAATTTTTTATCCCAAGATTCATATTACTGTATTAATTACCACAGATACCATGTTCCAGTCTATTTTTGTTCCTTTATATGTATCCTGCTTTACTTAATTTTTTATAACATAATTATAGAATTCCTTATAAATTCTTAAATTTTAAGAAAAAGTAATCAAACTAGACAGGTTGGTTTGGTGTAAATATACAGGCATACCTCACAGATATCATGGGTTCAGTTCCAGACTACTGCAATAAGCAAATATTTCATTAAAGCAATTTACTTAATTGTTTTGTTTCCCAATGTATGTAGAAGTTATGGTTACATTATACTGTAGTTTGTTAAGTGTGCAGTAGCACTATATTTTAAAAAACAATATTCAACACTTAATTAAGAAACACTTTATTGCTAAACAATGCTAAAGATCATATGAGTCTTCAGAGAGTCACAATCTTTTTTTCTGGTGGAAATTCTTGCTTCGATGTTGATAGCTGCTGACTGATGAGGATCGTGGTTGCTGAAGGTTGAGGTGGCTGTGGCAAATTTCTTAAAATAAAAGAACGATAAAGTTTTGCACATTGGCTTTTTAATGAAAGATTTCTCTAGCATCTGATGCTGTTTGATAATAATTTGCCCAAAGTAGAACTTTTGAAATATTCTAAATCTTTTATTGTTGTTTCAGCAATGTTCACAGCATCTTTACTAGGAGTAGATGCCATCTCAAGACTCCACTTTATTTGCTCATCCATAAAAGGCAGCTCCTCTTTCATTAAAGTTTTATCATATGATTACAAAAATTCATTCATATCTTCAAGCTCCACTTGTAATTCTAATCTTTCTGCTATTTCCAGCACTTCTACAGTTACCTCCTCCACTGAGGGAAGCCTTGAACTCCTCAAAGTCATCCACTACAGTTGGAATCAATTTCTCCCAAATTCCTGTTCATTCTGGAATTTTGACTTCCTCCCATAAATTTCAAATGTTAATGGGATCCAGAATGGTGAATCTTTTCCAGAGAGTTTTCAATTTACTTTGCACAGATCCATTAGAGGAATCACCATCTATGGCAGCTATGGCCTTACAAAAGGTATTTCTTAAATAATGAGACTAGAAAGTCAAAATGACTCCTTGACCCATGATCTGCAGAATGATTGTTGTGATAGCAGTGATGAAAAACAACATTAATCTTCTGGTATATCTCCAACAGAGCTCTTGGATGACTACATGCATTGTCAAGGGGCAGTAATATTTTGAAAGGAATCTTTTTTTTTTTTTTTTCTGAGTAGTAGTTTTCAACAGTAGGCTTAAAATATTCAGTAAACAATGCTGTAAACAGATGGGCTGTCATTCAGGCTTTGTTTTTGCATTTTGGGGCACAGGCAGAATAGATCTAGCATAATTCCTAAGAGCCCTAGAATTTATGAAATTGTAAATGAGCATTGGCTTTAACTTAAAGTCATCAGCTACATTACTCCCTAATGAGAGACAACCTGTTCTTGGAAACTTGGAAGCCAGGCATTGACTTATTGTCCCTAGCTATGAAAGTCCTAAATGGCATCTTCTTCCAATAGAAGGTTATCTCATATCCATTGAAAATCTGTTGTTTACTGTAGTCAACTTCATCAATTAACTTAGCTAGACGTGGATAACTTGCAGCAACTTCTACATCAGCACTTGCTGCTTCATCTTGTAGTTTTATGTTATGGAGATGGTTTCATTTCTTTGATCTCATGAACCAACCTCTGCTCACTTTAAATTTTGCTCTGCAGCTTTCTTGTGTATCCTAGCCTTCATAGAATTGAAGAGAGCTAGGGTCTTGCTCTGGAGTCAGTTTGGATTTAAGGAAATGGTGGGCTCATTTGATCTTCAACCTAGACCACTCAAACTTTCTCCACACCAGCGATAAGGCTGCTTCATTTTCTTGCTCTTCATGTGTTCACTGGAGGAGTAGCACATTTAATTACCTTCAAGAAATTTTTCTTTACATTCACAACCTGGCTAACCATTTGGCACAAGAGGCCTAGCTGCTGGTACCTCTTGGTTTTTGACATTCCTTCCTCACTAAGCCTAACCATTTCTAGCTTTTGATTTAAAGTAAAAGATATGCAACATTTCACTTGAAACACTTAGAGCCCATTGTAGGGTTATTAATTGGCTTAATTTTAATATTGATGTGGCTCAGGAAATAGAGAGGCCTAGGAAGAGAGAGAGAGAAAGGAGAACAACTGGTCAGTGAACATACACATTTATCAGTTAGGCTTTCCATTTTATATGGGTGCAGTCTGTGGTGCCCCAATGCAATTACAATGGTGCTATGAAAGGTCACTGATCATAGATTTCATAAAAGATGTAATAATAATGAACATGTGTGAAATATTAGGAGAGATTACTAAAATGGGACACAGAGACATGAAGTGAGAACATGCTACTGGAAAAATGGTGCAATGCAGGGTTGCCATAAACTTTCAATTTGTAAAAAGTGGAATATATGTGAAGTACAATAAAATGAGGGAGGCCTGTAGTTGTTATTATTTTATTTCTTTATCTTAGTTTTGTATATATGTATGTAAATTAAAGATTTTCTTCATTTCATAAAACATTCTCTACAATACTAAATACCCAGAAGTACATTTAAACAAAATATTAGAAAACTTTTTCTTATAAATATGTCATAAATGTTAATAGAACACAGGACTAATATTATTTTATAATAAATAACATATATTTAAAACAAAAAGAACGTTTTGGAAACGGTGGTATAAGCAATGATATTTTAAGCTTGTTTTTTGAAAGATTTCAGACTTACACAGAATCCCTAAGAATAGTCCAAAGAGTGTCTGTATATCCTTCACATTAATATTGTTAAATAGATTACATAGATAGAGATGACAGATAGACAGGTAGATAGATAGATAGATAGATAGATAGATAGATAGATAGATAGATAGATAGATAGATAGATAGATAGATAGGAGATATAAGGATATGGAGATACAGAGATATGGAGATATAGAGACAGGAATAAAGCTGTGTATAAGGAAGATTTATTGAAACAGTTCTCAATTTGGGGTATAAGTTTTGTGTTAGGCCTTTTGTGTTGCTATAAAGAAATATGTGAGGCTCAGCAACTTATTTTTTAAAAAAGAGATTTGATTGGCTGGCAGTTTTACAGACTGTATGGGAAACATGGTGCTGGGATCTGCTGCTGACAAGAGTCTCATGAAGTTTATAATCATGACAGAAGGCAAAGCAGTTGTGTCACATGGTGACAGCAGGAGAAAGAATGAGAAGGAGGAGTTCCCAGACTTTTAAACAACCAGATCTCGGGGAAATTAACTGATTGAGGACTTGGTGAACTGATCACCAAAGGGTGATCACCAAGGGAATGGTGCTAAACCATTCATGAGAGATCTGTCACGATAAGCCAATCACCTTCCACCAGGCCCCACCTCCAATACTGAAGATTACATTTCAACATGAGATTTGGAGGGGATAAACATGCAAACCTTACCAACATGCATACCAGAGTCACTCAAGTCAGACTTTTTTAAAAACCACATCTCAACTGGCCCTGCCCTAACCAGGCATTTATATATCTTGTGTAGTCTTGATTTTTATATTCTTGCTTTCTTAACTCTTCCTTTCTGTTTGGACCTAACCATTTTCATGTTAGATATAATTTCAGAGACCCAATACATAGAATGATTGTAACACCCAATCCAAATGAATCAGATATTTTTACAAAGTGTACAGCATTATTATTAATTTCAATATGGGCAATCCAGCGCTCAAAGTAAAACGATGTCTGGTTTATTGACTGTGGTTCCCCAGGTTTGTCCTTCTCATGTTGGGTGTGCACTTCAGACCCAGAACAGTAGATGATGCCTTTAATGAGGTTGGTGGTGCTAGCGCACACAGTGAAAAACATTTGAATTCCCATGTTCGTTTTAGTATCTAGAAGTTACATAGCTGGGTAATGAAGAAATACCTTACACTTAAATAGGTGTGGCTTTTTTACTTGGCTCTGAGATGATCTTTAGGTCCTTGGAATGTCCTGTTCTGCTCTTTGCTTAGAAATTTGGCCACTGGTTAGTCTAACAATGTGATTTATGCTGAGGGCTTTGGACCATGCAGTATCGTTTCTGATTCTGGAGGAACTGGAGGACTAAACATATCAGCTGATTTACAGGACAGACTGAAAATAAAAGGACAGCCACACAAGGGTGTATGATTGAACCCCAATAAAACCTCTGAACACTGAAGGCTCCAGCAAGCTTCCCTGGTTGAGGACACTCCATGCAAATTGTCATATGGCATGGCCAACAGGAGTTAATACTGTCTATGACTCTATTCAGAGAAGGCATCTGGAAGCTCCATGTTTGGAGCCCTTCTGGATTCTTCCTTTTGTGTCTCTTCCTTTGGCTGAGTTTTTTTTTTCTTTTTTTCTTTTTCTTTTTTGTAATAAATTTTAACTATCAGTATACCAGTTTTTGGTGAGTTCTGTAAATCTTCCTAGTGAATTATTGAATCTGAGAGTGGTTTGGGGAGCCTTCATATAAGCTGTTACAAATAGTTTATCCAAACAGCATCTTAAAATTTTACTGTTTAGATAAACTATTTGTAATAGCTTATATGACATTCACCAAAAAGCTATGGCTCATAGATTCAGATTTTCTTTGCTACAAGTAATCCCTAGCTGGGTACAGTCCTATTCAGTACATTCAATAGACAAGGCCTCTTCCACCTCAAAATTTACCCAGAGATTAGACTGGGTCACCTGTCTTGTCTTCTTTCCTTGAAAGTGGCCCAAATCAAGGGAATAAATGCACCAGTAAAGGGAATAGTTGCAGGCCAGCAGCGTTGATACCCACCTACCGTTCACAGTGAGCATGTAAATATATCACCTCTGGTCCTAAACTCTTGACATCAGTAGCCAAGATGACAACTACTTTTGTTGCACAAACTTAAACAAGCAAATATATTTTGAGTCTTCTGTAAAAGACATTCCATGAGACTAGGTGAGCTATTAGTCTTTGACAATGTTTTTGCTTTATATACGTTATGTTAATCTCTTCAGAGTGCAAGCAAGCAATTTTTTTTTTCTTTTTTTTTTTTTTTTGAGACATAGTCTGGCTCTGTCGCCCAGACTGGAGTGCAGTGGCGGGATCTCAGTTCACTGCAAGCTCCGCCCCCCCGGTTCACACTATTCTCCTGCCTCAGCCTCCCAAGTAGCTGGGACTACAGGCGCCTGCCACCTTGCCCAGCTAGTTTTTTGTATTTTTTTTTTTCTAGTAGAGACGGGACTTTTTTCACAAATAACCTCTATGCTCAGTAGCATTACTTCTCACTCAGCAAATTTCCATATTGTAGCTATTATAAATAAGATTTATAAATTAATACTGTGATATAAAATCATGATGCATTTTTTCAATTTCATAAATAAAAGTTGTTAGTTACTACTTGCAGTCTTGTTAAGATGAAGGATGAAACGATCTTAGTTTTCACAGAATGTTTTTCATAAACAGATGCCCACTGCCTTGGGTAAACTGTGTTCTAATATGTCAATCATTTGTTTTCTTATGTTTTGTAAGTCAATAATAATTAAGTACAAATTACTCATCTACAATCTCATATACATTCAAGATTTATTATCCAAAAGATATTAGAATCACAGGAAGAAAAAGAGTTTATAACAAAAATATGAATCACTCAATCTCAGAATATGAAACCTTCTGAGGCTTTGATGAAGACTTTGTCTAATTGATTGTGATGCATGGTTATTGAATGATGCTATAATCTGTGTCCTAGCAAAATTCATATGTTGAAATCCTAGTCACCAGTGTGATGGTAGTAAGAGGTGGGGACTTTAGAAGGTCTTTAGGTCATCAGGGTAGAGTCAACATAAATGGAATTAGGGCCATTACAAAAAAACACTGGAGAGTTTGCTTTTTTTCTCTCTGCTGTCTGACATATGCAGATACAGGAAAAAGTTAGCAGTCTGCAGTCTGAAAGAGGGCCTTCACTAGAACCCATCCATTCTGAACTCCTGCTTGTAAGAATTCTCAAACTGTGAGAAAGAAATTTCTGTTCTTTAAACATTAAGTAGTTTATGGCATGTGCAACCTGAACTGAGTAAAACAGTTGGCATTATAAAATGACTTAAATTTTTATGATCTATGTTTATGATTGAAGGGAGAACCTCTGCCCTGATGGGTTCTAGAGAGAACTAGGAGCAGGGAGGACTCCACACCAAGTCCACTAAAACAAAACCTGAAATTTTTTTTGTTTGTTTGTTTGTTTGATTTGTTTTTCCCACAACCTGTGAATTTTTAAGTATCCAGAGAAGTCTCAAAATCTGTACAGGTGAGACAATTTAATCAAACAATTAAGTAAATTTTCTTAAACAAGCAAATAAGTACAGCAATGAATAATCACTGTTTAAAGTAATTAACTTAAAAAGATGAATCAAACTTAAAACTTAGACTATGGAGCAGACACAACATAAGTTGAAGAAAAAAAGGACTGAGATCAATATTATATTTATTATATACTCCAGTGCACTCCCAGAAGAAGATGCAAAGCGTAGGAAAATAAACAGATAGTCACTTATATACTAAACTCACTCAAGATTTCATTCATCTGATGTGATAAAAAAAAGAAAAGTGGATATTGAAGGCCTCAAAAAATTTAAATTCAATGGTTTATATTTGAAGAAAGCAAAAACAATTAATGACAATAATAAAATGTTGCTGGTGTTTGCTGTCAGAGACATTTCTTCATATTGTAATTCATTTAATCCCAACCACATCACCTTCTGTTAGATACTAGTAATATTTATTTTTAGAATGTGTAAACTTGCTGGTAGACTTACTCCTAGCCGTTTGGCCCATACCCTTACTTTTGAAAATTACAATAGCTAATTTTAACAAATATTTCCATACAGGTGATATGAAAAATACAGGTGGTTTTCATAAACTGGGTGTACAGATATTGTACATTCACACAAGCAATTGAACATACAATAAAAGTGATATTGTATGTTATGTTGGATGATAATATAATCATCCAACATATATCCAACATATTATGATAATATAATAGAGAATATACTAGTGTAATACTTAAATATAAATTTTGAAATTTTAATAGAAAAACCCAGTAATAGCTTGGGATTAAATACATAAACTAGTCAAAATCCAGGAATTGGAATACAAGCAGTAGTGGAATTTAGAAAAGGAAAATACCTCTAATACTTTGTATCGGTATCAAGAAATAAAAATGGGCAAATATAACATCTTTGTAGAAGGGAATATTTGTTATTCATAGTTATTTAGAAAGAAATACTTTTCTGTTTTATTTTGAATGTTAGGAGTCAGGAGAATATCACTAACAAATTCAAATGTAGAGTAAAAATTTCAATTTTTAAATTGAGAAGAAAAGTAAAGATAACATGTAATGCCTACAAATATTTGTTTCTTTTGTTAACATAAACCTTCCATCAAAGTCAATAGCAGAAACTTCAGAAAAACAGAAAAAAACTGAATACATACATATATAAAAGCTGATCAATTATGTTCACTGTTATTAGTAATTGAGAAAGTGTGAATTAAAAGTTTGATAAGTTACCATTTTTATCCACGACTATGAAAAAACTTAAGAGTTCTGAAAATGTTAAGTTTTGGCAAAGAACTATTCCTTTTAAAAGTGTAAATATTGCTTGTCACTTTTAAAATGATTTTTGGTTTTCTTGTATGTTTGAATATTTTAACACTGTTGTGGGTTGAATTGTGTCTTCCAAAATCCTTATGTTGAAATTCTATGCCCAATTACCTCAGAATGTAACCTTATTTGGAGACATGGTCTTTATAGTGGTAATTAAAATAAAATAAGGTCAATTGGGTGAGACTCTAATTCATTTCACAGGGGCTCTTATAAGAAGGGGAAATTTTGACACAGCCATAGGTAGAGGGATGATGATGTAAAGAGATAAGGAGAAGATAACTGTCTACAAGCCAAGGAGAAAGGCCTGGAGCAGATGCTTTCCTCACAGTCCTCAGAAGGAACCAATCCTATCTCTGCCTTCATATTGGACTTCCAGTCTCCAGAAATGTATGACAACACATTTCTATTATTTAAGTCACATATTTTGTGGTACTTTGTTACAGTAGCTGAGGAAGCAAATACACATGCCCAGCAATGTTTTCCCAGTTACCCAAGATCAGGAGTTGGTACATTGATGCTAATGGGCCAGATTCAGCTCCCACTCATTCATCCATTGTCTATGGCTTTTTCTCACACAATCATAGATTTGAATAGTAGTGACAGAAACTAGATGGCCAGCAAAGCTAAAATACTTACTATCTTCACCTTTACTGAAAAGTTTGACAACAGGAACATGTGCAATATTTTAGATCCCTGAAAAATGGTAAAAAATTGTAACAACCCAAATATTCACTAACAACAGAATGTATAGGTAAATTATGGTATATAGCCAATAGTGTTACTCATACATGACTAACAGCCACTCCTATCTCACCTGGTATGGTTTGGTTGTGTCCCCATCCAAATATCATTTTGGTCTGTAGTTCCCATAATTCCCATGTATTATGGGAAGCCCCAGTGGGAGACAATTGAGTCATGGGGCGGTTTCCCCCATACTGTTCTCACTGTAATGATTAAGTCTCATGAGATCTGATGATTTCACAAGGAGTTTCCCTTTTTATCTTAGTTCTCATTTTCTCTGTCATCTGCCGCCATGTAAGACGTGCCTTTTGTCTTCCGCCATGATTTTGAGGCCTCCTCAGCCACGTGGAACTATGAGTCCGTTAAACTTTTTCGTTATAAATTACCCAGTCTCAGGTATGTCTTTATCAGCAGCACAGAAACAAACTAACACACCACTCAAATAAATGTATTTATATGTATGTGCACAGAACTTCATTATACATTTTACTGATATAAAGGATATATATCAATCACAATTGATAATAAAATATATAATCTTTTCATATAGCCAACTGAGTCTCACAGAATGCTTTCATCAGTTTTTACCAGTCTTTCATTAGTATGAAAACTTTGGTTTGATTAGGTTTAGTTCCAACATGAATGTAGGTTGATGTTTTCATTTACACTAAAAAGTCAATCAAAAGTGAAACCACAATGCTATGTTAAAACTTCATTCATTTATCAATGACCTGATTGATTTCATTACTGAATTTGACAGTGTTTTTATAAACAGTGAAAGTGTATTTTCTGTTTTGTTGTAGTCGTCAAGTAATGGCTACTGACACAATATACTTTTAAGTTTAATCTACATTATCAACATTTTATCTGTCATTTTCTTAAGTCTAAACAACAGAAAAATAAATCCACCCTTTTCCATGATGAGATATTCACACCATGCCTATTTCAACTCAACATGTAGGTGTGAAATTTCCTTAACATCTGTGACCCCAGGAATTCTATATTCTCTCACAAGCCTACACTGTGCGTTTTCCATTATCTTAACAATGTTAGTTGAGTTTTTACCAATGTCTGACTGCATCTGTTTCAGGTAAACAAGTGCCCATGTTTATTTCTTCTTCAAGGTCTTTGTTTTTCCTTTTGTTTTGGGTTAGTTAATTGCTCTGATTGATTCAGGAATGCCTGTGGATGTGCAGATTGTCCTGGTTGCTGTTGTTGAGAGGATGCAAGCAATGCTCTCTCTGGCTTATTATGTCCCTAGCAGACAGTTTTTCCTATTAAGTAAAGTTTTCCAATACGCTGCCCTATCTCCATCCACTGTGCTTCCAGAGATTATCCCTTCCTTTTTCGGTTAACAAATGATACATTAAATCATCAAGGCCAGTTATTTTAATGGAAGACAGGAATAAACAATTAGGGCATGGGGCTATCACTATAATTACATCACCTTTTTCTATAAACAATGATTTTTCAATTAAACATAATGCCTTTATTTTAAAAACCTCCTACTTTTTATATATCTTTTTAAACCTTTAGCATTATAAATTACAAATATATTTTATACTTGACTCTGTGCACATGTATTTATTGTCTATAACAAGATATTGTATTATTGTCTACAACAAAAAGTACATTAGAACTCTGGGCCGGGCGCGGTGGTTCAAGCCTGTAATCCCAGCACTTTGGGAGGCCGAGACGGGTGGATCATGAGGTCAGGAGATCGAGACCATCCTGGCTAACACAGTGAAACCCCGTCTCTACTAAAAAATACAAAAAACTAGCCGGGCGAGGTGGCGGGCGCCTGTAGTCCCAGCTACTCCGGAGGCTGAGGCAGGAGAATGGCGTAAACCCAGGAGGCTGAGCTTGCAGTGAGCTGAGATCCGGCCACTGCACTCCAGCCTGGGCTACAGAGCGAGACTCCGTCTCGGAAAAAAAAAAAAAAAAAACTCTGCGTGGTGCTGAGGAGGCTACACAAACAAAAATCTCATAGCTTCTGTTCTCCAGAAAATTCTATTAATTTTGAGATTATTAAATTAATGCATGTACCTTTTAATGAGGTTTCTGAATACAAAGAATACAAATGTTGCATATATACAATAATTTAGTTTAAATATTCACACTTATATTTATTACATAATGTTATACAATCACATTTTTGCATCTAATATACTTAGTTTCATCTAATTACCACATTAAATTATCATCAAATTATGCCTGCCTCTATTGTAGAATCTCAAATGCAAACATCTGCACTATTGTTTTTATGCTGTTTCATGCTAAGATAAACATGTCAAAGTGATACCCTTTCTTTCACATTTACTTCAGACTATTATATATTTCCAGTGGTGAACTCTTTTTTTATTATTGACACTATAATTAAAGTCACTTATTTTCAAAGAAAGCAGAGGATTAGAATGATTGTCATGAATATATTTTTAGCTTAATTTTACTTCTTGATAAATCGATATTTTGAAATAATTTCATATTTTGAAAATTGTGTTATCTGAAGAGCATCTCAAGGAGATCAAGGAGAAAAATTATTCCTCCATTCTGTACAGTGTTGGTAACTGACAGCTGCAAATGTCATATTTGAAGCCTCTCCAATCCTTCCACATCAATACTTTCAAAAGTTTTCAGTAATGACAGCATATCAGATCATAATGGTTACAAGACAACTATATTGATAGAATAATTTAAAATTTTATATATAGTTTTGGATATTTTACTAAATTTAAACTAATTAAACTTGAAAATTATATAGGCTCTTCAAAAATTCAATTCTTGTTCTAGGTAGTAACATGTAGCACAGAAAAAGATCTAGCTCCAGGTAGAACCAATGAATAATTTATTAAGGTCGCATTTTGCTATCTAGTATGAACTATATTTTTGTTGGTTTAGAAAATAGTTGACGTATTACTTTCAATTTACAAGTTTTGAATATCTTTACTTGATCTAGGCTTTGTATTCTATGTTTTTATGCTATATTAAATGGATTTTGTCAGTTTAAAACACCAGTTGTTTACTGCTCATATATAAAAATAAAATTGATTATATTATATTCATATTGTTTCCTGAAGCCTTGATAAATTCACCAATTAGTTTTAATATTTGTTTTGTAGAAATTGTAAAATTATCTACACAAACTGTTACGACATCTTCAAAAAAGGGACAGTTTATTCTTTTTCTTTATCAATAGAATTTTTGTTTGCCTCATTGTAATCATTAATATTCACAATACAATGCTTAATAACAGTGGTAAGAGTATACATCTGCCTTTTTCCTGATCTTAGTAAGAAAGCAGTACATATTTTACCAAGCATGATGATAAATGTAGGTTATTGTGGAAACCTTTTGTAAAATTAGGTAAGTTTTGTTCTATTAAAAGTTTGATGAGTATTTCTCATGAATGTGCTGAATTTTGTCAAATGTTTTCTCTGCAACTCATATAAAAATCATATTGCCTCTCATTTTTATCCTGTAAGTATGATTAATTACATTGTTAAAGCTAGCCTGCAATCACCAGTAAAATTATCTAAACCTACGGTTTTCTTTGTGAAGAAGCTTTTTTTTTTTTTTAATCAAATTCCTAAATGGATATAGGACTCTTCTGATTTTCTCTTTTATATTGTGCTCTGGTATAGGGTGTATTTAAATTATATTTTTATAGAAATTTCTCTATTTTGTTACATTTTCAAATCAGTTGACATAAAGTTCTTCATAATATTGCCTTATTATTCATTTATTTATGTAATATCTGTATTGATAATCTTTGTTTCATTTTTAATATTGGTAATTGTGATCAGTGATTGCCAGGAATGGGAGGGCGGATGAATAGGCACAGTACGGAGGATTTTTAGGGCAGTGAAAATACTTTGAATGGTACTATAATGGTGGACACGTGTCATACATTTGTCTAAACTCATAAAATGTACAACACCA
>NW_012114633.1:487078-531541 GCF_000951035.1 Colobus angolensis palliatus
ATTAAGGAAACAGTAGAAAGATCAGTGGTTGTCAGGAGTTAGCGGGAGGGAGGAATAACTGGGTGGAGCACAGAGGATTTTTAGGGCAGTGAAAATACTTTGAATGGTACTATAATGGTGGACACGTGTCATACATTTGTCTAAACTCATAAAATGTACAACACCAAGACTGAACCCTAATGTAAACTATGGATTTGGAGTAGTTATGATGTGTCACTGTAGACTGACCAACTGTAACAAATCTGTCACTCTAGTGAGAGATGTTGATAATGGAGGAGGCTATGCATGTGTTGGGACGAAAGATTTATTGGAAATCTCTCTTCCTCTCAATTTTACTATTAACACAAACAAAAAGACTTTTATAAAAAAATTGTGTGAAGGAAAAATGATGTCAATGCAACCACAACAAGGAAAACTAAGAAAGAGTCAAAACAGTATCTTTGTGTATCACATATTTTGTTTGATACATTGTTTGGGATAACACACTATCCAACTCTTATTATTCCAATACAAGTACAAGTAATGTTTACAATAAATTACTGGGTTTTTGTAGGAATTGAAAAATATCTGAAGACTGTCTAAGAAAAAAATTGTTGCAAACAGAAAAACACACCATGTGCTTTTGAGGTTTGCTTCCTGCTAATTTTCCTGAAATAAATACTTGTCAAATGTCAAACACTCAAGAACAACAGTAATTTTTAAACAAGTCATTATAAAATGGTTGGTTTCTGACAATGCGTTAAAGTATCTTCTAACACCAGGCAATCACTTATCCAGCAACTCTGAAATACTTTGATATAATGATCAGCCTCATGATCCCAGTGGCTAAAAATTTTCCTCTTTAAATCAGAAAAAAATACATTCTAAGCAGGAAGGAACGATCAAGTGCTTAATAAACCACATTCTTTCAGGAGTGTGTAAAGATTCAACCTTGACCAAAGCTAAATCAAGTTTCAGCCAGTTTAAGTTATGATCAGAAAGCAAAATGAATTTACTGAATTTGAAGAGCAAATGTCTCTTGTTGCTGTTAACTTATCGTTTTCACTAAATTTATCATTTATTCCTTTCAGCAGGAAAACCATTATATGAAATATTCAGAATGTCCTAAAACTAACAGTATACTAATATTCTTTGATTATTTGTTTCTATATAGGGTAAAATCATACAAGCTCAGTACAATTCAGCCCTAAGGCATTATCTCACACACATACTGTGTATAATTTGGTAATGCTCAATCCTAAATTTTGATTCCATGGTTGTTTGTTAGAAAAAAAATCATCAGAAAATGTTGAACTTTAGAGTCTTACAAGCTAGCAAATGTTCTTGGCAGAAGCCTTATTCCTTCTCTCTGATGATTTCCAGCTCTGCTGGAGAATTCATCCTTTCTATTCATGTTTATCTGAAGCAAATGTGTTTCTAAATGGTTTCTATCTTCCAATATTTCTATGTAAGATCTGAGGGCTTATCTCTTATTGGTTTGAATCCTTTTATGACCTAGTTAGAAAAAAAGGAGGTCAAAAATTAAATAGATATGTACAAATTACGATGATTTAGTGGCATACTGAAACCAAAGCATACTTAAAATAGCTTAATTTTGATTTTTTCTCCAATGCTAGAAAACTCTAGCAGCATTTTCAAAGAAAAACTATAATACTTTATTTTTATACTTTTACTTACATAATAATTATTGATTTGCATATGAATTTTTACCTATAGTTATTTCTACAATATTTACATATGATTAGTATTGACACAGAAATAGATGAACAAATTCCCCCCAAAATTACCAAAAAAAAAAAAACCCTGGTCAACCAAAATATTTATTATACAATAAATATGGCATATGAAATCAGTGATAAAGAATGGTTATTTCATAAACAATTTTAGCATAATTGGTTATTTGAAGAAACTTATTTTAAAGCCCCTGTTTCTCCTTCCAGAGCATGTCTTTTTCCCTTTCAACCTCAAGGCTTTTTAAGTGCTATTTATTAGGAATATATATTCCCATATTTATATTTAGTTTATTTTGAAGTGACTAGTTTTCCCCGGTTTTCCCAGTACTTGTGCTTTTTCAGCAGTGAAAGTATCATGTCCTGGGAACACTTACAGCCCCTGGGCAAACTTGGGGATGCCTAGGGATAGCAACTCACCCTGGTTTATTCCAACCTAACTTCGTTTATGAGCTCAAGTTCACTTCCTCAAAAATTACTTTCCCAACCAAGCTATTAAACAGACTAAGTCTCTATACAATATTTTCAAACAATATTATAATGTTAGGCTTTTCTTACATATTTCTGTTTTTCCAATGCAGTAAAATAATTTTTTGACCAAAAAGACTGAATCTCATTTGTCATTATTTTATACTCACCATTTAAATAAAATTGGGCACACAGTAAGTCTTAAATAATAATTTTTGTACCAGTGATTGATAAATGATTGAATTTCATTTCATTTCTCAATTTTAATTATAATAATTTTACTTAATCACATGGATTATATGGGTAATTCTTTTATCGATATCAATCTCTCTTACTAAAGTATATGTTCTGTTAGGACTAGGTTATATCTATTTCAGTCCACATTAAATATGTATTATGTAGACCAGTGCCTGGCATTTGTTACTTATGGAACAAATAAATAAATGTATGAAAAAATAAGCTGAAAATCCCTTAAGCTGACAAATTAAAAATCCTAATTTTTAATTAGGATTAGTGTGGGTGCTCCTATCACTCTCATTTTTTATATGTGGCCTGAAAATATGTAATCACTGTGAGAGGATCACAAAGTTTAAAGTTAGTCAGACCTGGTTTGAAATTCCAGTTGATCTATTTCATATCTACAGAACCACTCTGATACTCAAGTTTGCATATAAACTTTGTAAACAGAGCCAGAAATCATGAATAATAGACACTTGCAATGTCTATTGTTCCATAACCAACTACTCAAAACTTCATAGTCTAATGTTTTTATTCTATTCAAGATTTTCTGCATCAGGAATTTGGGAAGGGTTCAGTGGAATCATGAACCACTGTGCCATCAGCCTAAATCTGAACCATGTGTGATCAACTTGGCCAAATGTGAATGGAAGGCCATGCACTTGGAACATGGCCTCTTTACATTACTTTCGTGCTCATTGGTCTCTTGGTGCCCATCTTGCTTGGAATTTTAATTTTCACAGCATGGCAGGTTTGGAGTAGTAGCTTTTCTTAGTTGGAAGTTGGTTTTCAAAAAGGTAGGAATTAAAAGCCTGAGTATCACTTTTTTCTGTATTCTAATGAGCAGACCTATCACTGGGTTCATTCAGATTTTTGAGAGAGCAAATACAGACCTTCCAGGAGGTGTGACAAAGTCAGAGCATATAGAATGGCAGATGTTGTGGAGCAACTCTGGCCATGATGATTCACATAAGCAGCCCATGTAAGTTGCACTCAGTCTTGCCTTGAGATCTTGGATATGATGTCTTATTCCATTACACATCACCTTAAAGTCCAGGATCTCAATAACTATGTTAGTATCAAGTGTGGATAAGGTACCTTGAATATGGATTCCATAACATTGATGGTCTGCAAATTAAAGTGAAAAGTTGTCTGCCTCTCATTAGTCAAAATAAAACGGGGAGGATACCTGGAGTAAACACTCCTTTTTACAAAGGGGGAAAACAGATAGAATGCAAACTGATCTGAAACAAGAATAGAGAATACAGCACAGTGCATTATTAGAATGCTGACAGAAACCACCATTAGCCCAGAATTATACGTGCTTTTCAACTCAGTAAAGGACAAGGATAAATTTAAATTATTTTGAGGAAACTACTGAGGGTCTTCACCACTAATAAATTTTTACTTAAGCAACCAAATAAGGGAGTGACTGAGATACAATAGTTAAATAATGAGAGCAATAGTAAATACATAAATAAATTTAAACAAGCATTAGCTGTACTAAAAATATTTAAACAATGATTAATTTGGGAGATATAATGTATGATTAAATACATTATATGGGAAAAAGAACATTTTAGGTAAGAGAAGTCTGATCAAACGGAAGCAGTTATTTTTCATTGCTTTTGTAGGGTATTCAATTTAATATTAAATGTCATACAAATTTCAAGTAATCACTGAAAAGAGATACAAAGCATAGAGAAGTGAAATGAGAGCAAGGATGTTTCACACAGTAAAATACTTTGTATATGGCAAAAATAATCTGTATTTTTACATATTTACAAATAAATAAAGTTATCCAAGAAAAATTGATAAGTGAATAAATAGGCCAAAGAATAAAAGATATCATATAATTATATTTATGCTGAAAAAATGCAGAAGCTATGCATGTATGAATATAGATATAAATATAGATATAGATATATTGAAATTTTAAAATATGGATAAATATTTCAAATGGGTTTGGGCTTTTGTTTCTACTTGAGTTATTTGTTTATATGTTTCTTTCACAGCAAATATCTATTCAAATGGAATTCATATAAGTAATAATTAAAAGGAACACAGAATGGCACAAGTAAAGTAGATTAATTAAACTTACAGCTTTAGAGATCACGTAATTCAGTCTTTTCATTGTCCAAAATTAGAAACTAATCTTAAAGAGAATTACTGTGTTTTCTACAGTTGCACAGACACTTAGTAACAGAATAGAGTAAGAACTGAATGTAAGACTTCTTACATCTAGTTCAGTTAAGTTTTTCTTTGAGAAAACCCAAATTCATTTCAGAAAAGGAATCACACATATAAACCCTACCCCCATACTCCTAAAAGAGTGGGACTAAAAGTAGATTTAGGTTACACTGGTGAACATAAGGTGAAGAGTATATCCTATGTATATCAACATACAGATTTTTTAAAGTATGTGGTAATTGTCAATTCACCAGACTTCTGAAAATTCTGTACTAAGTGTACTATCATTGCATTCGCCAGTGGAATATCCATCCTATTAGAATATAGTCTCTAAAAGTCTTTACGTCTAAATATCAGCATTCAGAAATTAAATAAAACTTTATCAGTATAATTAATTTATTCAATATTGATGACTACTTCAATCTTGTAGAATACTTAATGCAGGAAAACACATGTACAAAACATATTATACAATTGTGCAATTTTATAATTATATTTCCTCACAATTTTTGAGAATGTTTTTGAAATCCACATATTGTATGTAAATGTGATAAAGGCAGCAACATGAGTGTCATTTCGCCAGCCGGAAACCTCTGTGGCCAGTGGCACCCCTGCCTGAGTTTTGATCACGCCCACTGGGCTCATTTGGCCCACTAGGACTGGCAGGCTGTGCATGGTTCACGCTACTAGCCTGCATCCCACGTCTGCCAAGGGCGAACCAGGAGCAAAACAGTGAGGGGTGCATGAGTGAGCAAGCACGGGGTCTGGCCTTGGCATAGAGCCAGGTATGCTGGCTACAGCTGAGCTGGCAGATCCAGGAGCGTGCACGGACTCTGGCTCCCTGCAAGTCTGTGGGTAGACCAGGCATACCACAAGCAGCTTCCACAGCTGGCACCAGAGAATGCAGTGGTGCCTGGAAGCTTAGAGATACCACGAACCACAGAGCCCCAAAGAAGGTGGCATAGTCCTGGCTCGGGGAACTCCTAAGTCTGGACTTTTGAAGGGTCACAGCTCTTCTCCCTTTCTCTTTTCTCTTCCTCTCACCTCCTGCAATGAGGCAAGTAAAGGGCATGTTTCAGCCTTGTTTGTGTTACAGCTCTTTCAGTCCCCCAGTTAAGGGGATCCTGAGTTCTTGTTCTGCATCCAGAAAGAATGAGGTACCTGGACAATTGGAGGGTAAGCAAGGTGGAGAGATGCTTTATTGAGGTACAGGACAGCTCAGAGAGATCCGCAGTGGGTAGCTCCTTTCTGCAGGCAAGTCGTCCTGACGCGTGTCTAGCTCTCAGAAGAGAGGAGACCCACAGTGGGTAGCCCCTCTTTGCAGTTAGGTAGTCCCATCATCTGCCTAAGTCTGGCTGAGCCCGGGTTTTTATGGGGTTCAGAGGGGAGGAAGTGCATGTTGATTGGTCCATGAGTGGCCATATGTGGCCCTGGAAAAAGCACCATAAGTTCTCACTCTAGTTTGACGAACTGGCAGCCCAGGCCCCAGGCCCCAGGCAGTTCCTGGCCTGAAGGTGGGGTTTCACCGGGCACCTGCCCCTTTCCACCGGGGAGCGTGTCTGCCTCCCGCTGCCATGACCTGCTGTCCACTGTGCTCATGGCGCCCAGGCTGTTCATGCCAAGAGGCACATGCAGACACAAGCTGAGCTGCCCTTGTCACCCTCTTGGCCTCCCTCCTCTGCTCATGAGCACCCAATGTCTAGAGGGGACAGAGGCAGCAGGGGATTGTGTCAGTGCTGCACCAAGCACCTCCACATCTGGTCGGATGGTGAAAGCACCTTAGACTCGTCCACAACTTTGCTCCAAAATTGGTGTGGGCACTGGGAGTGGGGAGAGGCCAACCAGCAAGAGCACTTTCAAGCCTGTGGGCGTTGTGGGGGTTCCTGCCCCAATGGTGCAAAGTACCTGGGTCTGCAGTCATGGCTCGGCAGCTGCAGCTGTGCTTAGGAGATCGGGGCTCCCACCACTCCAACTTGGAAGGTGGCGGGGCTTCCTGCTGCTCCCAGCTCCCACCGCCTCCCAGGAGCACTGAACCCCAGTCACAGCTCCCCTGCTGCAGCCAGCGTTTTCGCAGCCGCTCTCCAGACAGCCACTGCCATCGCCAATGTACTGGCTTTGTCTCTAGTTATTAGAGAAAATTTACAGGTAAGTCAGGAAAATGGATCATAGGAAATGGAGACAATGAGAGGCTTATTTTGCCTGTTTAAAATTATACAGCAAATGTAAGCCTGAGGACTGAGTTTGAATCCAAATTCTGTTGTTAACTGTATAATATTGGGAGAGATAAAAATCTCTGTCTCTCAATTCCCTTATTGCCAAAGAAATACCATTAATCCCTGCCTCCTAGAGTTTCTGAGCAAACTCCATGAGGGCGGAGTCTCATGGTACTTAACTCTGTGAAGGTTAATTGTGATAGAATACGAAAAACGGTTCCTTCTAAAGTCATTACCTCCAGAAATTTACAAGTGTTCTTTTGGTAATACTTTGCGTTATATAATTTGAAAATGCACTGTCTTTATCCAGTTTAATGAAAAAAGTTTCTAATTCTATAAAACGTTTAAAGATTTAGGATGAACAAAGCATATAAATATGATTTAAAGTCATAATTATTATCAGTATTATATCAATTTTCTGTTAACATTTCTGAAAACATAAATGTCAAATGCATGATTCATCTTGATAAAGATTTAACTTTCAGTAAGTGAGGTTGTAAAGGCTAAGTATCAATCTTAATGGGAGAACTAAGGCATTAATTTTTAGCATTTTTAAAACTCACTACAGTAGCCTTATTATTCACAAGTAGAGCAATTAGGGGGAGAAAAACTTTAATAGACTACAAGTAGACTGAGAAAATAACTGAGATCTTAACTGAAACAAGAAACATTCTTATTTATTTTGTTCAAGGGCCCTTACCCATGTCATCATCCTATAACATTTACAATAATGTTTTTATTTTTTTTACATTAAACATTATTTCTGAATACCTAAAGAAAGCAGACATATTTACCCTCAAATTATATTTCTACTCTTAAAATGTCAAAAGAATATTTAATGTCTATTTAATGAATATTTAGTACCTATTAGTAAAATATTATGTTATAAAATGAACCCCCACTTAAGCATAAGCTCCACGAAGTCAAGTACATTCTAAAGCAATAGTTATGTCATAATAGCTGTTTAAAAATATTGAGCGAATGGATACATCAGTAAATATTGATTGAATAAAAAAGAGTTGTGAACCTAAAATGGCCAAATATAAAAATCTCAGCATGCTGAAGCCAGGAAAGTAGTTTAATCATCTTACAATAAGTTCTTTAATAACATGAAAGCTCCTTCTACCAAGTGAAGTACTATTTGAGAAGTCCAGAGAAAGGATTGTGCAAAACAAAGATGTAGAAGCTAGTGAATGCCATTAAGACACATAGCTCAAGACCACAGAGACATGAAAAAAAGCCATTGCAATATAATAAAAGTATCTGAAGTCCAGCATTTTTCTGGATATATCACAAATCACTCTACTGTACTGCATATTACTTCATAATTGGAAATATCACTTATTTTAATCCAATTCTTTATTATTTTTATCTTGTTCTTTATAGAATGAAGCATTAATTTAACTATTTTAAGCAGTGCTTTGGGCTCTTCATTGGTCTGGGGCTCAAGTGGTGTAGGAGAACAATAAGAAATAGATACTCAGAAAATAAAAACTTATATTCCACGCACGTTAATGGCTTCCGTTGTGCTGATGATCTGTTAGCCTAAATACAAAAAAGATAACTTTATTTATAAAAGGCCCTATGTGAGAAGTCTCATTTGAAGAAAAGAAATTTAGTCCACGCTAGACATACTCAGATTTTGTTGAAGTATTCATGTACTTAACATAACTATTGATGGCTCTGAAAGATGGCAGTGAGTAGACAGACAGAGAGAGGTAGAGTGGGATAATAAAAACAGAAAATTCAAAGAAAGATTTATTGCCACCATCAACAATTTTGAGAACATGTGAATAATCAATTAACATAACCTTGAATACATATTGCTTTTAAGATATTTTTCAACAATGTTTTATTCATGTTTAAGTACTATTTTTTATTGATTCATAATATATGTATTTTCAGGGTACACATGATAATTTAATACACTAATACAAAATGTATGGACCAAGGTAGGGTAATTGGGATAACCATCATGCTAGCATATTCTTTATGCTAGGAATATTTCAGTTATTCTCTTCCAGCTATTTTGAAAAACACGGTAGACTGATTCCCCCTGTTGGTCTATCAAACATAAGTTTTACTGCTTCTATCAAACTGTATATTGTAGACATTAATCAACTTCTCCTCAATCCTCCTTCTGCCGCACTTCTCACCCTCTGCCAACCACCAATCTACTCTTTATCTTCATGAGATCCACTTATTTTTTAGCTTCCATATATGAGTAATAACATGAAATATCTGTTTTTCTGTCCTTAGCTTATTTCACTTAACATAACGACCTTCAGGCCATCATGTTGCTGCAAATATCAGAATTATATTACATTTTATGGCTGAATAATATACCACTGTGCATATATACCACATTTTCTTTATGTATTTGTTCATTGATGAACACTTAAGTTGAGTCTATATTTTGGCTATTGTGAAGATTGCTGCAATAAACGTGAAAATGCAGATATCTCTTTGATATATGGATTTCCTTTCTTTCAGATGTATACCCACTAGTACAATTACTGTATCATATAATAGTTGTATTTCTTTTAGTTTTTCTAAGGAACCTCTGTACTATTTTCCATAATGACTGTACCAACATTTCCACCAAGAGTGTCTGAGAGTTCCCCTTCCTCTGCATCCTTGCCAGCATCTGTTACTCCCTGTCTCTTTGATAAAATATCTCTCAACTAGAGATATAATATCTCATCATGGTTTTGGTTTGCATTTCTCTGATGATTAGTGATATTGATCATTTTTTCACATGCCTGTTGATCATTTGTATGTCTTCTTTTGAGAAATGTCTGTTCAGATCTTTGCCTATTTTCTAATTGGATTTTTTTTCTACTGAGTTGCTTGAGCTTCTTATGTACTGTGGTTTTTAATTCCTTGTCAGACAGTTTACAAATATATGCTCCCATTCTGTGAGTTATCTCTCCACTTTGTTGTTTTTATTCTGTGCAGAAGCTTTTTAGATTGATGTAATGTTATTTGTCTAATTTTGTTTTGGTTGCCTGTGCTTTTCAGGTCTTACATGTAATATATCTATGCCCAGACCAATATTTTGGAGTGTTTCTCCAAGGTTTTCTCCTAGGAGTTTTGTTGTTTCAAGTCTTAAAATTAAGTCTTTAATCCATTTGGATTTTAGTTTTGTACATAATGAGAGATTTGGATCTATTTTAATTCTTCTGCCTATGGTTCTCCAGGTTCTCAGCATGATTAATTGAAGAGACTGTCCTTTCACTTAAGTACATTTTTGGCGCCTTTGTAGAAAAGGAGTTGGTTGTAAATATGTGGATTTATATCTGAGTTCGCTATTTTGTTTCAATGGTCTATATGTCTGTTTTTACACTAGTACCGTGCTGATTTGGTTACTATAGATTTGTGCTGTGTCTTGATGTCAGCTGGTGGACTGCCTCCAGTTTTGGTCCTTTTGCTCAGAATTGCTTTGGCCATTCAGGATATTCTGTGGTTCCAGATAAATTTTTGCCAGTCTGGAAATTGTGAGTAGAAGAAAAATTTTTCTTGCGCTTGGTGCAGGGTGTATTTGTGGGAGGGGTGTTGCAGAGGTTCAATTCTTTTACTCTCTGTTCTGGGTTTATTTTTTATTTTTGTTATTTTTATTTCTGTAGCCCTGGAAACTCTCTTTCTCATATTTGGGTTCTGGAATATTGCTGGTAATAGTTTTGCTGCTGTGTATTTGTTTTTGGTTTTCTGATGCAAGAAGGGGGAAGTGAAGCCATCTTGCTTCTGTGCCACCATTTTGGAACTGGAGTCTGAAGTTGAACATTTTGATGAATGCCCAGAAAAATGGTCGAGCCAAGGACTCAGCTAAATATTTCAGTTTTGTGCAACCCCACAAAAAAGGGTAAAATTATTTTCATTTTGTTTAAAGACAGAAGTGGATGTGCCACTACAAGCTTGCTTGTGAACAAAAATGGCACATATTCAATAAAGAGAAGGTCAGAAATAGGGAAATAAACTGAGAATTTTTTTTTTTTTTCTTGGGACGGAGTCTTGCTCTGTCGCCCAGGCTGGAGTACAGTGGCCGGATCTCGGCTCACTGCAAGCTCCGCCTCCCGGGTTTACGCCATTCTCCTGCCTCAGCCTCCCGAGTAGCTGGGACTACAGGCGCCCACCACCTCGCCCGGCGTTTTTTTTTTGTATTTTTAGTAGAGACGGGGTTTCACCGTGTTGGCCAGGATGGTCTCGATTTCCTGACCTCGTGATCCACCCGTCTCGGCCTCCCAAAGTGCTGGGATTACAAGCTTAAGCCACCGCGTCCGGACGAGAAATGTTTTTAACAATTCCTAGCAAGTATGAATTAGATAAAGTGAAAACTAGAATTTCATATTTGAATGCTACAATCTGGTGACATGTTTTACCTTTGGCAATCCCTCATCTAAAGTTGTACACACACATACACACACCCACACACACACACATTTAGATGTATATGTATTTGTAATATATAAAATGCCATATTTGAATCATATGTAAGTTATATATAGCTCCAAAGATTCATGTAAAAGGATATGCAAGAATAGTCATTGTTACACTGTATATAAGAGAAAAAAAAATCCAAGGAAATGGTTAAATAAACTTGAAGTTTGACAGTAAAGTTTTCCATAAAACGTCAATTATGCTTATTTGGTTGACAGTATTCTTCAAGTGTTCTACACCTTTCTGACACTTTGTTTTCTTCTATCAACAACTACAAGAAGAATGATGAAGTATCCCAATATATTTGTGTATTTTTTCTACTTCTCCTTTAAGATATATTGGTTTTGGCTTTATTTGTTGTAAATCTCTGTTGGTCATTACATAAAATTTAGGGAAGTTATATGTTTTAATGTATTTTCCTCTCCACAAACATTATAAAATTTCTACTTATATCCATGGTAAAACTTCTTTGGGCTAAAATAATTTTGTCTGATAGTGAAATATTTTTTCAATCTCTCTTATGCTTACTGTTTACATGATATGTCTATTTCTATTCTTCTACTTTTGACAGATTTACATCTTTATATTTGAAGTAGGTTTTTTAAAGCATATGTAATCATTGTTGCTTTTTTATTTATTTTAAAAATCTCTGCCTTTCAATGGTATGTTTTTTTCTATTTAGATTTAATAAAATTGTTTGTATAGTTGATTTCCAATCTACCATTTTTAAATTTGCAATTCTTTTATTTCTCTGTTTTCTTTTTTCTTACCTTTTAGGTGATAATTGAGGATTTTCCTCAAATTTTCATCTCTGCTGTTGTTTTGTTAATTACACTACTTTTTATTGTTTAGTGATTTTCTGGGCATATAATACAAACTTTCAGCTCATCAAAATGTACCATTAAATAATAGCATGTCATTTCATGTCTCAGCAAAATCTTTACAATACTATACTTTTGTTCCTCTTATCATTTATACAATTGTTTCACACAACTTAATAATAAACCCCACCATATATTATTACAGTTTTGCCTTAGGACAATTGTCTTCAAAAGAAGCAAAAATAAGAAAATGTATTTTACTTACTACAAATCTCACCATGTCTTCTCTTCTTTGTTTAGATTTGAATTTCCATTTGGCATAATTTTTGGGCTATTGAACTGTTTTCATTATTTATTGTAAAGTCATTGTCATTGAGTCATTGTTGGTCTACTGTCATGAATTTTTCAGCTTCATTTGTCTGCAGATACTTTCATTTTATTGTTAATTTTTGAAATATATCTTTGCTAGATACAAGTTTCTAGGTTAACATTTTCCCCCCTTTTAGGACTTTAATAATGTCAGTCCATTGTTTTCTGGCTTGCATAGTTTCTGATAAGAAGTCTGGTTTTATTTCTCTTTGTTTTTTAACCAGTGTTTCTTACGTACCCCCTCTCCCCACTGCCCACAATGGGGTGCTTGTTTAATTTTAGTGTTTCTTGTTAGTTTGTCTATTTTTATTCTGGTGGGTAGCTAAGGTTCTTGAATCTTTGCTTTGTTATCTTTCCTTAATTTTGGAAACATCTTGGCCATTATCTTTTCCAATATTTCTTTTGTTTCATCCATTTTATCTCCCGCTACAGGACTCAAATTCATATATATTAGACAATTATTATTTGTATGTTTGTCTCCTAGCGCTTGGATCCTCTATTCTCATTAACTATGTTTTTCTCTTTTATTTTGCTTTTTATATTTCATTTAAGACAATTTATATTATTCAACCTATCTGGTAGTTCATGACACCTCTACTGTGTACATTCTGCTGAAGTTCAGCCTAGAAATTATGTTTAATATTCTCATTCAAATTTCTATAAATTCCGTTTTATTTTTATTACATTCCATTTCTTTGCTAAAGTTGTTTGTGGGTTTATACATGTTGCCTGCTTTTTCACTACTTTTGTTATTTTATAGTACATATTTTAAAGGACTTACCTAATAGTCTTAATATCTGGGCAACTTTTGGTTGTGGCTCTGTTGATTGATATATCCCTGGCAATTAACTGCTTATACTTGATGTTTGTGGGGTCTTATACATTTTATTTGCTTTATGCAAGGCAACATAGAGAAGAACCCAGAGACATTGCTAAATAGTGTTTTCACAAATAAATGAGCATACCTCTTCTTTGTTCAGGTTATTATAATGCATTTTTAAGTCAATTTAAGCAGCAATTGAGCTGTGTTTGGGGTTATGTTGTATCTATACCTTTAACTCTCCACAGATTTCAACTCTTTTAGCAGAGAACTGCTTGTAATCGTGATCTTACTGAAAGTCCTAGATCCGTAAGGAGTCTTTCTCAGGATTGCTGCTCCACTGAATACCTTCTGTAGGCTCTGCATGCTTGTACCCCAAAGTTATCCTTTCTTTCTTTTTTCTTGGTCAGTCACTCTCTTAGTGATACACTGCTGCTATTTGTTACACTCGGTTATGCTTCAATTGTGACCAGGGATAGATTTTCTGTTTTTATTTTAACTTCCCTCTTAGGCAGATGCTATCTACCTGAACCTCAGCATTGGGGCTTTCTCAAGGTTCCAGTACCACTTTCCTGCCATAAGAAATTTTGCTGCCTTTTCATCAGTGTTATTTTAATGGGATAAAATTGCCTTTTGCACCCCCAGTATTGACAGATCTCTGCTTTGTATTAGTGTTAGTTTCTGTCACGAGTGGGTTTCCTGTCCCTCTCATAGAGGCAGGCAACTTTGGTTGGACTGTTTCCTTAGTGGCTATTACCTTGGCCTGCAATACGGAGTAAAAGGGTCCTCTTGCCCTTGGGAGTTGGCTTATCTTCCCCAGAAGGCAATGGATCTTTGTTTATGCCCTGGGAACAGGAAGATTTCCAGATTCTCCATGGTGGCTTAAGATTTTTACTTCATATTTGTGTAAGGTGTGACAAGTGGGTAATAGTCTGTTCCTCTGTCCAAAGCAGATCTCTCACAGGTCTGTCTTTCTATTAAACACCCGAGTGATAGTCTCAGAAAACAGGTTGTGGATGAGTATGGGTTCCCCTTGTGATTTGAGGATCCCAGAGGTTCTAAGTAATTATGTAAACCTGCAATTAACCTTTAAGATTTTTCTAAGATTTTTACCTGATTTCTTCTTAGTTTTTCTTTCATTGTCTCTTCTCCCCTGTTCGGTCAAAAAAGGAACAGTTTGTGCATTCCATCCTTCTCACAAGGAATTGTCACCATTGGAATTCAGTTCACCTAGTTGCATAATCTCAACCACCTGGCAGACTCAAGTGAAAGTTAGGCTTGAATAGATTGCCCAGCTTGTGTCCATTGTTATGAAATGAATGATGTTCTCCTGTGGTTTTTCACAACCTAGGTGGAAATAAAATCTCTCTTTTTCTATTTCAAAGATTACTTTTATCACATACAAAGCTTCCTTGTATGTAGGGATTTGTATGTGGGATCTCTATTCTGATAAGCTTTCCTATTTCCCTATTCTTATCATACTGTTTTAATTACTTTTGATTTACATTCTGGCTTCATTGCTGATAAGATCTTCCCCATGCCTTCACTGATTATCCTTTAATATTTACTTTTTAAAAATCTAAAATTGTTTCAATTCAGCGAAAAGTAAACTCTTACTGGAGTTTTCATTGGATTTGCCACTACATATCTATTAGAATGGCTAAAATTCAGAGCACTAAAAACACCAAATCCTGGAGAAAATGTGGACCAACAGGAATGCTCCTTCATCATTGGTGAAAGTCAAAACATTATAGCCACTATGGAAGACTGTTTGGCAGTTTCTTACAAAACTAAACACAAACTTACCAGATGATTCAGCAATCGTGTTCCTTTATATTTACCAAATTAGTTGAAAGCTTACTTTTACACACACACACCCCCCCACACACACAAGCACATGGATGTTTATAGCAGCTTTTATCACGATTGCCCAAACCTAGAAACAACCTAAATATACTTCAGTAGGTGAATGAATCAATAAACTGTGGTGTATCATACAATGGAATATTATTCAATGATAAAGAGAAATGAATTATCTAGCCATGAAGAGACATTAAGGAAAATTTAGTGCATACTGTTAAGTGAAAGAAGCCAATCTGAAGAAGATGAATACTGTATGATTCCAAATGTATGACAGTCTGAAACAGGCAAAACTGTGGAGAGAGGAAAAAGATCAGTGGTTTCCGGGGCTCATAGGGAGGGAGAGGGGAAGAGAGGGATGAAAAAGTAGAGCACAGGAAATGTCAAGGGTAGTAAACTATTCTATGTGGTGTTGTAGTGGTGGATACATGTTATGCATTTTCTAAAACTCATATAATGTACAGAGTGAGTAATAATGTAAACCATGAATTTTACAGTAATGTGTCAATATCGGTTTATCAACTGCAACAAATGTACCACATTAATGTCAGATGTTAATAACAGGAAACACTTTATTCAGGATGGTGGTGAAGGGGAATATGATAACTTTCTGCATTTTTATGCTCAATTTTCTTTAAACCTAAACTTCTCTAAAATATAAAGTCTATTAATTTCAAAAAAGTTTAGCATGATAATAAATATTATCATACTTCTCAGATATTCAGGAAAATACATATGTTTTTTAACTTTCTGTAACTGTTTTTATCTTTTGCATGAATCTCTACTCTTTGATCTCAGCTATGAAGCAGGTTGATTTTTAATTAATGGTATCTTCATCTTTCTCATTTTAAACATCTTTTTTGAGTGTTCCAGTCTATTTCAGGTAAATTCTTAGCTCGTTTACTTCCCTACCTCCAATCACCCTGCTCCTAACTCAGCAAATGGCATCTGGAGTTTTGGGAGAACTATGTAGATTGTATCATTAAGGAGAGGATGAAAGGGGGACATTATTTTCTGTTTTGGTTGTTTGTTTGTGTTCCCCTACACTCTGTCTTCTCTTCATCTCATTCTATACGGGCTCTGAAGAGCCATATTTTCCAATAGACTGCTGCTTAGAATTCTGGATTTTAAAAATCATCTTTTGGTGTGATAGCTGCTTATATGCTAAGCTGGGCAGGTAAGACATATTATTCGTATGATTGCCATGATAGTAATTACATGTATGTCACATGTAAAATTTATTGTTTCATTACTTAAATATGTTATTCTTCCTAATAGCCATAGTTGCTTTTAAGTATTTGTTTTTCCAATAGATTTAAGCCTCTTGAGGGGATAACCACTCACTTATGCATTCATTTAGTAAATTAACATTGACACCTAGGATATATGCTGCAAAAGTAGATTCTTAGCAGATACATAATGAATTAAAGAGAGTATTTTGAGCTAATTGGTGATAATTGTTTTCAATAATGTAGTATCTATTATTTCAAGGGTCCTCTAAAAAAGATTTGACAAGTAGCCTTCCTTTCCTTTTGAAATCATTAAAACCACTTGTGTCTGCATTCTGTTTACTGCGAGAACAGCTTCTGGAACTTATTCTAAAGCCTTTGAAAAAGATTTTCCCTTATGGCAGCCTTTTCTTAGGAGATATTTGTATTTTGTGTCCTTAAATTTGAGAGAAAATTATTGAGCCAATTCATCATTTTGCAAATTTTCTTTCGTATTATCCTAATTATTATTTTAAAAATTATAAAAATAGAATCAATTATCAAATTAAATTTGAAAGTTATTTTAGTTAAAAGTGAATTGATTTTTGAGGCATGAGAGGTATTTTTTAAAAATACTTTATTATATTTTACACCTTATAAATTCAGAGCTAATGTGCAATATTAAAAAAATTATTTTCTCTTAAAATATTTCACTGGAAAATTAATTTTTATGAAACATTTACTAAAAAAAATTAACATTTATTAAAGTAGAGATGCATGTAAAATTCTACTTGCAAATGGTGTAGGTAAATAGCAATACTTCTAGGAAATCACAGAATTATTTCAAAAGAGTTCCTTACTCATGCAGTTGAGGCATATTTTTATTAGAAGTTATTTCTTTAATTTCTGATACATGTAGAAAAACAGCCCTACCATGAAGCACTTTCAAAGTCCATTGAAATGTCAGATTCAGTCCCTTTAGTATATGCTCCATGATAAGAAGTAATGGATGTATTTAATTATGGCTAATGAATGATTCTCTTGATTAACACTTGAAGCATGAAATTATTATGAATATTTACCTGTTGTATTATTTATGCTAGGAAGAAAGAAAAAATAAAAAGAAAAAATTTTACTCACTATTTGTTTTAAGATGGATGCGCTTTTCAGTAATTTTATTTCATGCCTGAATTAAACATTAAAACATGAATATTCATATTTCTATCATTTCAGATTTTAATAACATCACACATACACATGAATATATTCTAACAATCTATAATCACATTAGTAAACAGATGTCTACAATTATTTCAATAATTCACATTTTTAAAATATATTACTTGCAAACGATTAATATAATAAAATCTCATGAAGTTATAGAATCAAACCATAGACATAGGAAGCTAAGCAGTGAGAATGCTTATAGAGCTCTCTAAGGAAAATGGAAGAAAAAACTTTTTAAAATATGGAGTTCCAAATATTTATTTTGATATTTACTCTTGATTGTTGTTTATGAAAAATAATAAATATCAGAAATAAACAGATTTAAGGAAAATATATTTTATTGCTATTGTAAAAGTTAAACGTATGAATTATACTAGCATGCTTAACCTGTTTATACATTTATTAGATGTTTGAATATAAGAAGGAATTAAATCACTACCCACACACTCATACACACAAAAATGACTGCAGTCATTGTATAAGTGAGCCATGGTGTTTTCTACAGCTTCTGGAAAGATAGCAGCAGGAGTTAGATTGGAGTGGCTCATATTATTTTCTTTTTCTGTTAGTGACTATTTTATGGGGTATGACATTTAGTTAAACAGATTTGAATTCCAGCTCTACTTCTGAATATCTGTTTGATTTGGGCAAATTATTTAATGCTATAATTCATTTATCTCATGTGTAATATAATAATGATAATGACTGCTAGTATATAGTTTTGCTGGGCAGATTAAATGCATCTATCTCTATCTTTAAAGGTACTTAAAGTATAGCAAACTCTATACAGACATTAACATTTTCATTTTTATCATAATGATCATATGCTAGCTACTGTAGTGGACACTTCAAATACATTATCTTAGTTCTTACATGTAATGTGACTTTTTTCCCACAGAAGGCCACAATATTTTTATTCCAAACACTCTTCAGCAATATGACTTTGCTATCCCTCCAGTAAGAGGTAGAATCTATTTCTTTAACTCTTTGAATTTGGGTAGTCCCTGAAACTTCTTTTACTAATATAATAAAGCAACATTGACACTGTGTCTGTTCCAGGCATAGCCATTAAGTGGTTTGACAGTTTCTATTTCTTGTCCTTTTGTGTACCTGCTATAGAAGAAGAGCAGCTACTCCAAGACAAATGCTGTGGGACATCCAAGCCTTGAGGATGAATATATGAAAAAGCAAAGAAGCCAAGGAGTATTGAGCTGAAAATTATTTAAGTGAAGAGACTTTTTTTTTCAGATTTAATGAATTGTTAAAAATTTAGTATTTTGCTTTACATATTTTATATGTTTAAAGCAACAAAAAACTGTGTCCTGTGCTATCTGAGTCTACCCAGTTAGTGAGTTTGGATAGTGACAACTCAGACACCAAGTTTAGAGAGCATTGCACACCATTTTATCTGAATCTGTGTAGGTCCTGATTTTCAGATAGTAAGATTTCAGAAAGTGAGGAGGTATCGTTTCCTCCAAGTAATCCTCTTTCAAAAAAAAAAAGAAAGAAAGAAAGAAGGAAGCAAGGAAGGAAGGAAGGAGAAATCAATCAATTAATCAATCACTAGAATCTATTCAGTTCCAGGAGAAAAAATAACAAGGGCTCAGATTATAAGAATTATACGTGTTAGAGATACAGTTGAAGTCTTCTATGTGTTCCTCTCAGTTTCATTCTCCTTGCCCTCTCTCCTGTGGTTGTCATTGTTCAAAAACTTGTAGAAATAATTTCTTCCCAGTGTTTTCACATTTTCCTAAATGTGTCTGTTTTTATAAACAATACATAGTATTTTGATGTGGGAATTAAACATTACATAGGCAGTATTATAATGTATGTATCATTCTGTAACAGTTTACTTTTTACTTCAGGTTTACCTTCCCTTGCACTGATACGATTTTCTTTTTAAACTCCTATTTCTGAAGAAGCTAATTTGAAAGTGGATTCCCTAGGAACAAGTTTCTCCAGCAGATGGCAAGTGAATCATAAACTGTGTTCAAAGAAGCGCTTCCCTAATTCTGATCTGAAAAATTGTGGACAAAATAAAATAGTTGTTTTAGATCAACATGTTTGAGATAATTTGTTGTGCAATAATAGATAGACAAAACAGAATATAGAACCAGGATTGGGATATTGCCACATGAAAATGTGGGAATATGCTGTGGGGAACGAAAGCTTGAAGGACAGTGAGAAAATTGTTATTGTAGTCTGGAGATAAAAAGACATATTTATGTATGGACACTCCATAAGATAACATTATAATTGTGATAACGAAGAATAGATATTTAAGAACTTCATGAATCTGGTTGAGGAGACCACCTGGAAGAATGTTTTTGAGAGTGCCAACGTCTTCTTTTAGAAGCGTTTGAGAAAATATGACAAGAGAAATGAATTAGAGAAGTAACTTTCAGCTGCTGAACACAGTTTAGAAAAACTATAAAGGAGTAAGTATTTATTATGTTTGAAAATAAACTCCATCTCCCTCTCCTGGAGAACATATTTTTCAAAATAAAAAAATGGCCTCAACAGAAACAACCAACTGGCTCACTAAGATTTGGTTTCTGATTAAAGATGGTTTTGAGTGTGTGGCTACAAAATTTGTTATTATGATCTCAAAGAAAGATAAAGCCATGCCTGATAGTACTTCCAAGTCTCTTAATCTTAATTGCATAGATCTTCTACCCTAAACAAGAAGGCTTTTAAAACTGTTAAAGGTATTGTTCTCAAACATACTTACAGATAGTCCAAGGTAGAGATGGGCCTATTTGGGACAAAAGTATGATTAAAGTTATTGTCTGTTAGAGACATTATGCACTGATGAATAGGAAAATCAAAATATTTTGGAAGACTTTTACAACTAGGAGTAAAGAATGTAGCTGTAAAATAAAAAGAAGCCTTTCACATTTCTACAGATGAAAATCAGGCTAAAAAAGTTACTTAACTGCATATATGGGCCATATCTTGAGGAAATAAAAGGATAATTCAAAGAAGCAACTAGTAATTTGAAATAGGAGAATCAGGAAACTGTGGTCAGTGGAACTAATCTAGCTTGTCACATGTTTTTGTATAGTTTATGAGCTAATGAGAGAGGAGGAAGGAAGAAACCATTCAGGCAGGCAGTTAGGGCGAGTCCTCAGCAAAACTCCTTCACACCAAGAACAGCCTGAAAATCAAGCTGCAGGCCCCAGATAAGAAAGAGCCCGCATCCTTGAATGGAAAAGCCTACTCTCTGAACCCAGGTGAACAAATTCCAGTCCTTTTTTGGACATATTTCTCTCTCCTTGGTGTGCCTTTGTCTTATTTCACACACTTCTTCCCAATTGGTCCTTATTTTTTACCTAGTTTATATATCCCTATCTTTCTGTGATTGGCCACAGGCTGAATTTTCATTTACATAAAGCGTAACGTCACTACATCCTCTGATTGGTTGTGGGTCAAGCCTTCACTGCAACCCTGATTGGTCCCAGCCAAACCTTCCCTCTGCCTCCAATTGGTTCCTTACACTGTCATACCTCTTTCTGAGTGATACTTTCTCCAGGATGACCTGCAGACCAGTCAGCGCACTCCTCCTTCCCAGTCCGTAAAAACCCTGAACTCAGCTTCATAGCAAGCAACCCTCTTTTGATGCCATCTCCTTGAGAGCTTTTCTGTCGCCTAATAAATCCACCTCTAGTCTGGACATGGTGGCTCATGCCTGTAATCCCAGCATTTTGGGAGGCCGAGGTGGGCAGATCACGAGGTCAGGAGTTTGAGACCAGTCTGACCAACATGGTGAAACTCTGTCTCTACTAAAAATACGAAAAATTAGCCAGGAGTGGTGGCACACGCCTATAATCCCAGCTACTCAGGAGTCTTATATAAACATTTCACGAAAAGAAAAAATAATAATAAACCTATGAAAATGTGCTTAATTGCAAGGAAATAAAGTCAAACACCATTCAGATGGGTAATAATTTAAAACTCTGAGAATATTAAATGTTGCAAAAAAAAGAAGCAAACTCATTCTTTTACATTGCAGGCAAAAATGTTGATATAGCCAATCTAGAAAACAATTTGAAATTATCTTGTCACATCCTAGACAAACTTTTACCATATATGTAACTAACTACATCTACAAATATACTATTATCAGCACTATTTCGTAAACAAACCTTGTCCATTGACAAGAGAATGAGTAAATTGACATATTTATTTAAAAAATTTTAGAGCTTTGACATATATGCTTGAAAATACATAAAACAGTTATTGCTTTGTTCAAATCCCAATATGTTATGTATGATACAGTTCTACATTATATCATTTAAATCACCAAAGTTGTGACAAATTCTATATAAAAGTTTACCATACATATATCTATTTAAAATATGTACATCATTTGGTTTCACTCAAATTGCTTATATTGATTACCTTTTTATTCTCAGTGAGTAAAATCCATGAAGGACATAAAGACTATTCAATGGCACTGGTGATATTCATTTTCCTATGTTGTGTAACAGAATCCCAGACACTGTTTTTAATATTGTGTTTTATTGATAAAGTGTTGCTTACTTTTTTTTTGCATTAGAGAACACTAAACCTAAATTTTTAAGTTGGAATGAAAAAGAATAAAAAGGATCCAGAGTGTGTGTTTCTAACTTCAACTTAAATCACTGTAATTCTGAGAAATGTAATTTGACTAAACAATGAAACATATTCAGCAACAATCTTTTTTTGTGTGTGTTCTTAAACTCCTCTCCCACAAAACCCATGCCCAGTATTGGAGAGGTAAGAACATAAATTAGGTAACATGAGCAAAAATCAAGGTCAATATTTTAAAGACAGCATGCTAAATGATTAAGAAAATCAATTTGGGTTACATAATGCTGGCTCAACCACTTGTTAACTTTTTAATCCTGAGGAAATAATTCAACTTCCGCGTGCCTCAGTTTCCCCATTTATACATTGAAAATAATAGTGCCTATTTCATGGCAATTTTGTGAGCATTAAATGACTTAAATGCAAACATGTGCAAGAGTCTGACATACAGCATGTGCTATATAATTGTTTGTAATTATAAATGTTAGTATGGAAACTCAGCGTATGCAGAATCAGTCATTTTCAATGTATCTGCAATCAATTTGTGTATTGTAAATGAGTGTTGAATTCTGTACATTTTTTTCTTTTGGATCTATTGAGTTGATTATTTGGGTATTCCTTTATGATCTGTCCTTATGTACATCATTTTTATTAATTTTTTAATGTTACACCGAGATTACATACTTCAGATAAATCACAGTTTTATTGTATATCATTTTTTAAAATATCGCTTGATTCAATTAACTAACATTTGGCAGAGTTCATTTTTAAGGATGTTCATGTTCTACTTTATTTTCTGAAAGAATGTAGTAGAGATCTATAATATTTTTTCATTAAATCTTTGTTAGAATTCATTGAAGGCAACTGGGCCTGGGATTTTCTTTGAGTGCAGAATTTTAATTAAGATTTCATATTCTTTAATGACTATAGGGGTATTCAGATTTTCTAACACTTCTTACATCAGTTCTGGTAATTTGTGTCTAGTAATAAATTAGTCAATTTCATTTGAAGTGTGAAATTTATTGATTTTAAAGTTAAAGTCCAAGCTATAATTTTGAATGTGTCTATTTCATCTTTCAGCTTATCAGTTTTTCCTTCAAGTTATTTTGAGGCTCTGTATTTTGGTGTATACAACTTTAAGGATGCTCATGTATTCTTAGTGGATTGACCCTTTTCTCATTATGTAATGTACCTCTTTAACTGTAATAATTTTCTTCTGTTTTGAGTCTACTTCATCAGATATTAATAGAGCTACTTTTACTCTAAATTATCATTAACACTTTCATTGCATATCTGTACATCAACTAACTTGAAGAATTTCAGGTGACTTTCTTTTAAACTGCATATTTTTGGGCAATGTTATGGTTTTCCTCTCTGCCAAGCTTTTGATTTGTAGATTTAATCCATTTATATTTAAAGTAATTGCTAATATGTTAGGTTTACCTCTTGTCCTGTTTCTAGTTCTTTCTTTGTTTCTCTTGTGGGTTTCTTTTTCAGTATCTTATATTGACTTTTTATTTTTTTTGTGTGTATCTCTTTGTATAGTTTTCATATAAGTTGTTTTGAGAATTACAACACACATAAACAATTTATATACTACTGTTATCAACATGTAATCATTTTGATTGAAGAGAGAAACCTTACTTCTGTTTATGTCCCTTTACTTTTTCCACCCTTATATATTATTGCTGTGAATATCAAAAGGTATTATAATTTTTAGTTCAATCATCAAAGTTCACTTTTTTTATGAAGTACAGTTTTATAGGTTTTGGTAAATGCATAGAATCATGTATCCAGTACCCCAGCACCATACAGAATGGTTCCAACATAGTAAAAATTTCCCTTTGTGTTTCCTTTGTAGTCAAACACAACCCGTCACCAATAATCTCTGGCAAACACTGACCTGTTATTCTTCTCTATAATCTTGCATTTTCCAGAATGTCATATGAAAATAATTATCCAATATAACACCTTTTGATGTAGGTTCTTAGTAAGATACATTTACGACTCCTCCACGTTAATAAATAAGTCAGTATCCTATGCCCTTGTATCACTGACTAGGATTCCATTGTATGGTTGTGTCACTGTTTATTGATTCCCTGTTGAAGAAAATTTTAGTTGCTTCTAACTTTAATGATTACAAATAAATCTCCCGTAAACATTTGCATACAAGTATTTGTGTAAATAGTTTTCAAGTCACTTAAATATCTAGTATTGTAGTAGTTGGGTCATATGCTTAACTTTATGCATCATTTTGCATTTCCATCAACAATGAATGACAGCTATAATTGCTTCATAACCTGGCCCATTTGACATTGTCTGTCTTGTGGATTTTGCCTTTCTGTGAGTGTATTATGGAATCTCATTTGGCTATAATTTGCATTTCTCTGATGACAAATGATAATGTGCATTTTTTCATGTCTCTGCCATTTATGTATCTCCTTTGATATCTTCTTTGTTAAGATATTTGACCCATTTTTTAACTTGGGTTGTTCATTTTCTTGTTATTGAGATTTAAGTATTCTTTCTATAGTTCTGATACAAGTCTTTTTATCAGATATGTGATTAGCAATATATTCCCTCAGTCTGTTTCTTGCTTTTCATTCTCATAACAATGTCTTTCACAGAACAAATTTAAACAATTTTAATAAAGTCTATTAACCTTTTTTTCTCTCATGTCATGCATCATGTGATTTGTGTTATATTAAAAAATTCATAATCAAATCTTAGGCATGTAAATTTTCTTCTATAATTTCTTTCAGATTTTTAAAATTTTGAGTGAAATTTACATTTATATTAAGAACTGTATTTATATTTTGCATTTATGATCTAATTCATTTTGAGTTAATTTTTATGTAGAACCTGAGATATGTGACATGGTTCAATTTATTTTCATATGGAATTCCAATTTTGTTCTCATGACATGTTTGAAAAGACTATTTTTTCACCTTAAGTTGTCATTGCCATATTAAAAAAAATAATTGACTATATGTGTGTGACTCTGGGTGCTCTATTCTGTTTCAATATCACTGTTTCCATGTATAAGTTTATACTGTTGCTTTAAAATAAGTCTTGAAATTGTATAATGTGAATTTCAACTTTGTTATTTTTCCTTAGAGTTCTTTAAGCTATTTTAGATCCTTTACCTTTCCGTGTAAGTTTTAAAGTTAAATTTCCAATGTCTACCAAAAAAAAAGAATAAGCTTACTGAGGTTTTGATTAGGATTATTATGAGTCAATAGTTCCAATTGGAGAGAAATGACACCTTAACCACAACGATTTTTCAAATCTATAGGCATGGTATATATCACCATTTATTTAAATCTGTGATTTCTTGAATAAACTTTAAGTTTTCTGCATAAATACCCTGGGTATATTGTTAGATTTATATATAAGTACTTCATATTTTGGTTTTGTTGATTTATAATTTGAATCTATTACTGTGAGCAAAAGTACTTTAAATAATATGAGGGTTTTTTTTCTTTCTAATGGCCTAGGATATGGTTCATCATGGTAAATGTTCCATGTGTACTTAACATAATGTGTAATATGTTGTTGGATAGGATGTTCTGTCCTTGAGACAACTGGTGTTCAGGTCGTCTACATTCTTACTATTTCTGTGGTTGCTTATTCTATCAGTCACTGTTTTACTTTCTATGCTGCATATACATCTAGGCTAGGTCTTCCTTAAAAATCGGCTTCATTATTAGTTAATGCTTTCTTGTTTCAAACAATCCTTCTTGTTCTGAAGTCTCAAATTAATCTTTATCTGAAGTTAATATAGGTAGGCCAGGGCTCTTTTGTTAAGTATTTGCCTTGTATGACCTTCACTGCTCTTTTACTTTTAATACATCTGTATCTTTAAGGTAGGTTTCTTATAGCTAATATATTGTTCAGTCTTCTTTTCTGTATTTAAAGTGAAAATTCTTGAATTTTTACTGGTATATTTATACAATTCACATTTACAGCAATTATTGATATATTTGAAGTAAAATGTAGCATATTACTAGCTATTTCTATTAATTATGTTTTTATTTTCATCTTTTTCTGTTTTATAGTTTTAACATATTCCATTTTATCTCTTCTATTAATCTCTTCTATTAACTTGTTACTTATACTTTTTAAAACCCATATTAGTGTTTGACATATGATTTACAATATAAATCTTTAAATAATCTGAGATTACCTTCAAAATAATTTGTACCACTACATGTTTACCATACAGATCTTATAACCTTTCAGTCTTAATTGTTTTCCTTGCCTGATTGTCATACATTTCACTTTTCCACATACTGCAAGTACACAGTACTTTTTGCTATTATTTGCTTCAAAAATTCAGTTTTTAGAGCATTTAAATTAAGAAAAGGTAGTATTATGGACTAAATATGCCCCACCCCCAAAATTCATATGATGAAGCCCTTACCCCTAGCATGGCTATTTTTGGGGACAGGGATTTTAAGAAAGTAAATTAAGGTTAAATGTGGTCATAAGGGTAGGGCCCTAACCTAAGGAGATTAATGTGCTTATGAGAAAGAATACCAGAGACCCAGAGAGCACTTTATCTTCTCCCACTTCATATGCAAAAAGAAATTCCATGCATGTCATGACATAGCAAGAAGGGGACAGTCTACAAGCCAGGAAGAGAGACCTTACCAGAAATCAACCTTACTAGTACCCTGATCTAGGACTTCTAGCTTCCAGAGCTATAGAACAATAAATTCATGATGTTTAAGCCACCCAGTCTATGGTGGTTTATTACTGCAGTTCTGGCCAATGAAGACACAAATTATTATTTTTTAAATTTTCATCTATTTCATGCATGATGCTCTTAATATCTTTGAGTAGATTTCGGACATTTCAAATACTTCCTGCTTAAACGTTTGCTTTAATTCTTGTAGCCTAGATCCGCTGGCAATCAGGTTATCTAATAAATTGCTTATTTTTCCCTACTCTTGAAGAATATTTCACTAGGTATTGAATTATGGGTTGATACTATTTTTTTTCTTTTAGTACTTGAAATATATCATTATGTTGTTCTCTTGATTAGTTGGTTTTTATAAGGCTTCTTATGTACTGTTTATACTTGTTCCTCTGAATATAATGTGTACCTCTTTCCTGCATCTTTCCTCAAGATTTTTATCCTCATCTTCACTTTTCAGCAGTCTGAATAATATGAAGAAATGTGTATTTTTTTTTTTCATGTATCCTGCTTGGTGGTCTTTGAGTTTCTTGAACACAGCCTCTAATTTTGAAAACTTCTTCACTATTGTTTTCTTAAATATTTCATTCCATTCTTTCTTATCCTTCTGGAATTCTAATTATGCACATTATACCCTTTTTTATTACCTCAGTAAATTGGATACTTGACTCTGTTTTCTGGTTTTATTCTTTATTTTTCTATTTGTGTTTATATTTTGGCAATTTTTATTGATCTTTCTTTAAGTTCACTGGTTATTTTCTTGGATGTGTCAAGTCTGCAGATAAGCCTGGTGAGACATGTCATTTTTATTAATGTGCTTTTGATTTCCAGCATTTCCATTTTATCTCTACTTTCAGTGTCCATCTCTCTGTTGAAATTACCTATTTGATCTTGCATTTGTTTTACTTTTTACATTATAGTCATTTAAACATATTAATCACAATTATGTTGTCTGTCCAATAATTCCAGCATCTGTTTCATATCTGAATCTGATTCTAATGACCACTTTATTTCTTTAAACTGCATTTCTTTTGCCTCTTTTCCTGTCTTGTTTCTTTGATGAAAGTTGTTATGGTAGTAGAGTAGATGCTGAGGTAAGAATGTTTTATATTAAAAAAAAAAAAGCACATCTTTCTTTCTACATCTTCAGTGTAAAGGTTTGTACCAACCTCATCAGAAATCGGGCTACGACTGAAGCCTGCTGATGTTACAGCTATCTTTATTGTAACTAGAGATTTCAAATTCTAGTGAAACCTTGTTTATCTCTCCCCAGTTGGTTTTGGCCTTACCATTGTCCTATTCCCTAGATAAAACCCAACTCTTACTTGTCTCAGAGCTATATTTTACTGTTCAATTTGAGATCTGGTAGCATGGTTAAGGATAGTTCTCTGGTGCCATGTTTGAACCTCAGTCTTAAGCAGGCACAGTTAATTTGGATCTCACGGGCATGCTCTTCAAAAGTGTTTATGCCCTTCTTTGAGTGGTAATGCTAGGTTTAGCATATTAGCACATATTCCCTCCCCTTTTCTATGTGTAGAATCCACCCCTGAGCCCCTATTCTCCTGCAATTGTTTTTAATGACATTCTCAATATACACCTTTGCTACTCTTGCCCCTGAAAATTAAAGTTATTTTTCCCATGGGAGAGATAAAAGGAATCATGCCTAGTACCATGGGAAGCCACCTTAGGTAGCTGATGGGGTTCTACAGAAAATTCTGCAAGAAACTGGAAATATCTCAATGTCTGTAACCACATCAGCTTCAAAATTTCTTTCTAATCCACACGTGGCCTCCAGCAAATTGTTAACAATTTATGGCTTAATCTTCTTCCTGGCTTATATGGCGTTCAGCAATATTTGTTCCATGACAGTCAGTGCTTGAGTCTTGCTTATTTCTGCATGATTTTGTTTTTCTCTAGATTTCAGGTTAGTTTTTTGTCCTAAATTTTAGTTCTCTGATTAGTTCAAAATAAAATCATTAACATTAAATCTGCCTATCTTTTTTTACAGGTATATGTGATTATAGTCTCATCTCTGTACATGTCTAAGCTAAAATATGAGTGCTACAATACTGAAATTTTGTTTTCTTCTAGTTACATCCTCTCTATCATTTTTACTCTGTGTCCATTAGCTGCTTTTTATGTTGCTTATGGAACTATTTTTATGCTTCTTGCCATGCTTACTGATTTTTATTGTTAATTTGTTGAATGTTTGAAGTTGTTGTTTTTTAATAATTGGCTTACGTTTGTTGTGCAATTAAATTAATATCAGTTTGATCACTGTGAGGCCCATTTGAAAGCTTTGCTTTTCTGGATCTAAAGTTTTCAATCTAGTTCACTAAGGTGTGCCTTTCCTGTCCAGTCTCTATTAAATGTCCTGGAAGAATAGTGTTTTATTTCTGTCTGCAAATAATCCCAAAATTTCCTCAGGAAGCAAAGGTGCTATGATTATAAAACTAATTTCATTTGTCTACCTTCTCCAAAGGATCAGTTCTATAATGACTGAATCCAAAGTCTGAAAGCATTTTGTAGGTTTTATTCAGCTTCATAGTTTTTTGTTAGGAGGTCACGTGTGATCTTCGTCACTCTGTCAAGGCTAAATACAGAAGTGCAAAAGACTTTTAAAAGTGAAGTTTAATCTTTTATCTCTCCCTGCCTCACCCTATATTGATATTTGTGATCTAGAATCTAGTAAAACATTAAATGTAATTATTATTAAATTTTATATTTAGTTATTTTTATCAGTTAACATTTTACGTTATCTTGCAAAGGACACAATGAATTCTAGGTGCCCTGCGCATCCTGAGCAAGCATAGAAATGTTTGCCTACAGCCTAATGAAATGAATGTTAGACTTGATCATTTTAGGAATATTCTAGGGGGAAAGAAAGTAAATTTGAAATACCAGGGTAATATCTATGCAATTTTATAAAAACTTATTATTCTGAGTGTTTATAAACCTTCTAAAATATATTAATTTAATTTTTGACTCATTTATTGGCTTTATTGTAAATGTTTTAAAAATCTTGAAAACTCATACACTTATCTTCCACAGTAAAATGAATATTAAAATATTGATGATTTTTAAACTGTTTATATATCTATATTTGTTAATCTTACATTTCAAGTGTCACTCAGTGAAATTGTAGATAAAGTAATTAATATCAGTTTTTCTGGGTTTTAATAATTCAAAAATTTAAAAATAAACTCTGTAACAGTTCTTGCAGTAATGATGTCTTACATTCATAAAGTAACTCTATATTTAAAATGAAAAAATAATATTTATTTTAAATCCATCTCAGTCTTTTAAAAATGTACTGAATAAGCACAGGAGAATATGCAGACCATGTATTTGTGAAAAATAGCATCATTTTGTGCTCAATCTTCTTGTCTAAGAAAATTACTAACAAACCACAGGTGTGCTTTGCATGTGTTGATGAAAAGCGTATGGGTTCTGATAATAACTTGACTTTTAAATGCTGGGTGGGTTCACTCAAGCTTTCCAATATCTAATTGCTGTGTGTTTAGGCACACTATTATTATGCTTAATTGTACTGTCCTCTGATCAGAACCGGTGCATGATTTAGACATATTTTACATTTCTCAGAAGGTTTATGGTATTTGAAGAACGTTGAGCAAAAGGGCCAGGAAAATAACAACAACAATAATAACAACAACAAAAACAAAACATAAACACCGCTAACAGGAATAGTAAATAAACTGCAAGAGAGTTTTCTCCTAATGGAGTTTCGGTGCTGGCCTTATTTGGGTTGTAAGATTTCAGTTTAGTTAAAAGTATTAGCAATATATTATTGATGCAACATCCTTCAGTCTATAGATACCGCAAACACTCACACAACCATTACCTTCTGTTAATAAAATACTAAAAACTAACAGCCTTAAAAGCCAATGCTAAATCAATTGCCATATTAGCTATAAAGCTTAATGTTGAGAAATAATTATATCTTGACCAACCCAGTCACAAACAAGTAGATAATTCATATCAAGATTACAACTTAAGCAGGCAAATGAAATATGAGGTTTACTTTGAGATATATATATATATCTTTGTAAATACGAAAGTAAACAATGTATGATTTTTCTTAGGAGTAAACAAATATCTGATATTCTTATATTTCTGGGATAGCCTGTGCTCCAATGTTATTAGCCATATGATAAGGTTATAAATGTTTTCTGAAAACAAGATATACTTAGAAATACTCTTTCTCGGCCGGGCGCGGTGGCTCAAGCCTGTAATCCCAGCACTTTGGGAGGCCAAGACGGGCGGATCACGAGGTCAGGAGATCGAGACCGTCTTGACTAACACGGTGAAACCCCATCTCTACTATAAAAAATACAAAAAACTAGCCGGGCGAGGTGGCGGGCGCCTGTAGTCCCAGCTACTCAAGAGGGTGAGGCAGGAGAATGGCATAAACCCGGGAGGTGGAGCTTGCAGTGAGCTGAGATCCGGCCACTGCACTCCAGCCTGGGCGACAGAGCAAGACTCCGTCTCAAAAAAAAAAAAAAAAAAAAAAAAGAAATATTCTTTCTCATAATATCATATGACAATAAAAACAGTTAAATTTTTCTAAACGATTATTACTAAAACGGAAATCGATTTTATGTCTGAAACTTAGATCAAAACTTTAATTTTTCTGAAGTCGATGCGACTAGTATATCAGTTTATCTTTCTAGGCTGTAGAATGAAGAAACTGATACATTCTTAAATTGATTGTTTTGTGAGCAAAGTTCAATATGAACATGCTTTAAAATATCTAGGACAGAACCTGGCAGATAAGATAAACTTAATAAATATTTATTAATCAATAATTCATATTAATTAACATGAAATATTACTAACCAGTTATAATTTGACATAATAATGCATAAATAATGACCTTTGAACTCCAGGAGCTCATTAACTTACAGTTGTTTGTGAAGAAAACTATATCTAATGCAATGTTTAATGCATTCTACTTATTTTTTCTACGAAATGATATGAAACCATTTCATCACTCTGTCTGAAAGCGGTGGCTCTGTTAGAAATGGTCCAAATACCTTACTACATTTGTAGAAATTAGTCACTTTACCTTCAAATAAAGGGTGTCACTGAACTAGTTATTGTAATCTACTAAGAAAAATAAAGGTTTTCATTACAATACTCATCATTTTCCTCTCTATGATGGTACAATATTTATACATCTGTTGTCTGGAATTGACATTTTCATTAAAACTGTCTCTGCTCTTCTACAGACCACAAAATTCTTCTATGAAAATGCAATTCTGCATTTTCTGTGCAATAAAGATTGATTATATATCTAGAATAATTGATTTTGTCTCTAATGTAGATAAGTTAGGAATAACTAAATTCAGAATAAATACTAAATTCTGAAAACTACTGGTGAAGTAGTTTTATAGTAGGCCAAGTATTTATGCTGTCTTCCCCTATATTATAGGATTATAGGTAGACAAATGAAGATCAAATTGACAGTAAATGTGCTTTGCACTTCATAAAACAAGCATGATAAGTGGGAGAATAAAACTCATTATTTTTATGAGTTTTATTATATATATTTATAATGAAAGAAATAAAGCATTCTTTCATTATGTAATACAAAAGTCTTGAAATAATATATATATAAAATATATATTTATATGGACATAAGATAAATGTTAACATGCAAATATACACACATCTTACTAGAAAAGTAAATAAGATGGGAAGTCATAATGCTACTTAATGGAGACTTTTATCTGGGACTGCCTTGTCAAATACAAAAGACATGCACATGGTCTAATGAGAAAAGTGTACCATATCCCCAAACAAATACATATAATATTCCTTTATAGTAGAAATTCAAATGAAATTAGGAGAATATGAATGTATTCCAGAAATGTTTATTATCTTACTGTAGCTGACTTCAATCTAGAGTGTAATATATTTGCATATTTGCATGAAATATGGGTTAATTTTAATGTTTATAGATAAATGCAGTAAATAAAAATATTTAAAATGATTGTATTTATAATCTACCCTGTTGTGATGGGCTATAAACCAGAGATTCTCCAGAATGCTTACTTAGTACATGAGTTTTATAACCTAATATAGTTGATTTCAAATCTGGGACCCATTTTTTTATTAAGTACATAATTTTGGACAACTTCCAAAACTTCAATGAATGTACTTCAATATCTAGAATAAGGGTTAATACCTCATACAAATATAGTTTTGATAATTAAGTGGTAGTTTGAGTGGTGTTTGAACACCATCCCGAAGAACAACCAGAAATACCCAAGAATACACAGACACAAGGGCACACTGGGGTATATTTCAAGGAATTAGAGAACTATTAAAGCAGTGAAGAATTGTGGGACCAAGATCTGGGAAAGGGCAGTATCTCAGAGACAGAAGTAAGACTTAGAGGTTGCTTATGCCTAAAGATATTTGCCTCTTTCAATATCAGAGATGAGAGCTTAGAATATTCTTTCACAACAAACTCACAAAATCCAAGGGATACATTTTGGAGCTCAAGACTAGAAGAGGATTCAGGACCAATAATCCACCCGGTTTTGAGTTGGAACCTGAAAAATTTACACTGTAGTAGTGAGAATAAGCTGCAAATAATATGAGCTAATAAGGGGCTAAAGCTCATTTCTAGAATCATTTCAATTTATTTAAAGGTGATTTTAGATTGCAGATGCTTCTAGCCTGGCCAATTTGCAGGTATTAAAATAAATGATCTCTCATAAAAAAACTATAAAATTAATTTCATTTACCACAGCAGTTTTTCATATATAATATATGGAATAAAATTTTAAAAAGTAGTTAGTCATGAGAAAATAAGACAACACAATCTAGAACAACTTCATGAAAATAGGTTAATAGAAGAAGAATCAGAAACACAAGGGACTTAAAAAGAGTTATCATAATTGAACTTTAAGATAGCTATGATTTTTACACTATAAAATAATAAACAGCATAAAAAATTATTGGCAGTATGTATTTTCAGGAAATGAAAATGTATTTTAAAATCTGGTGATTTTAGAACCGAATGGATACATTTAAAAGCAGCACAAAAAGGAGTTAATGAATTGAAAAGATAAAATGACTCTCCATATCTGTAGGTGAGAATTATATATGTCAAAAGTTGAAAATAATCTCCACAAAGACAATAAGATTAAAAAGTAAATTTATCAAACTAGCTCAATAAATTCAATATATACAAAATCAAGTGCAGTTCTATATCCTACAGGAAATAGGGAATACATAGTGCAAAAGTACATACCATTCAAGTGTCAACTAAAAACATAAAATACTAAGGAAGACACAGACTTATTCACAGAAAACTAACATTATTAAGAAAAATTTTTTTGTAAAAAAACTAAGTAAATAGACTGAATTTGTAGAAGAAAAGTCTGGAAAAACTAATGAAAAAACATTGTTTTGAAATTGTTCTCTAGTTTGGATGCAATCTGAATTAAAATTTCAAGAAACTATTTTTCTAACTATTTTTCTGGCAATTAACAAGCCAAGTCTAAAATTTATATACGTAAGCAAAATACCAAGAATAACAAAAATTGTTGAAGAAATAATATAAGGAGAATAAAGAGAATGAAAAAATGAAGAAGGACTTGTGACTTTGGGTAACAAATATATTGCTATGTTAAAGTAATGGAGGCAGTGTAGTCCTGCCATAGAAAAGACATATACGTCAATGGAACTCCATAAATAATTCAAAAGGGGCCTATGTAATATCAACATTTGATTTATGACAAATATTGACCTTCATAGCAGTGTCCAGATAAAGCAAAACAGAAGTATTTTCATTAAAATATTCTGAGTCAGTTGCAATATCACTATAAAAACTTTTTAAACAAGCTAGACCACTATTTTACATCATGTATAAAATTACTTCTGGGTAAATTTTATATTTTATTGTTGAATTAAAGATAAAACTTGGGTTTGTGATAAGAAATTTTTTATTTAAATAGAAAGAGAAAAAATTCTACCCCAAAATGAAAATATTGGTACATTTTAAAGTTAAAATTTAGCACTACTAAAAAGAAAAAATGTATATGTCAAAATTAGAGAACAATAGATTAATATTATTATCTGAAAATAAAGGAAAATTTTGTACATCAAAGAAAAGACAGGTAATCTGGTAATCTTTATGAACAGGCATTTCATAAAGGGGTTATTCAAAACCCTATACAAATATGAAAAGTTGTTCAACTGTTATCCACAAGGGAAATGCAAAGTAAAGCTACAGTTAGATAAAGGTACTATTGTAGGCTGTTTGTAAAGTTAGTTGTAATTATTTTCATTCTTATATTCATGCTATTTCACAATGATATTTTTTAAAGCCCCCTATCAAAAACTAGAGTCCATTTCCTCAGACATGAATTTGGTCTGTCACTGTCCCAGCTGAAGGGATCCCAGATCAACCAGCTCAAACTGCCAGACAGCTGCAAAACCATTAGTGAGCCTAGCTGAGAACAGAATCACTAAGACTGACCTGATGACACTAATAGTTTCAAGCCAAATAATTGGTTGTAGTTTAAGGTCAGTAAATATTGGGGTAACTTGCTATGTATTAAGAGCTAACTAATATTATTAAATACTCATCAAACTAGTTATTTAAATAGTCCAATTTTAAGATATAAAAAACAGTACCTCTCATTCTCTGTTGCTGGCAATATAAATTGGTAGAAGCACTTTGGAATATGTTTGGACATTTTCTACTAGAAATGTAGATATTCATATCTGCACAGTATATGCACATGCACATGCACATGCACATGCACACTTGTATAACTAAACAATATCACTCTTAAAATTAGACCCCTGAAATGTACATCTGTGCATCAAATAACATGCATCCAAATGTTCAGATCCAAACCTAAATATTCATAATATATCATAGATTTCCATATTGTAGTACTGTACAGCAAGAAAAATGAATGAACTACTGCCACTTAAAACACAATATATGCCTCTTACACACTATTTCAAGTGAGAGGGTCAGACACTATATAATTTGTTCTGTGTTTATACAAAGTTCAAAAATAATCAAAACTCACTTAGTGACTGAGAAGTCAGGATACTGGTTACTAGAAAAAATGGTGATATGGAGGGAGCATGATAAGATTTCTAACATTCTCCTAAAATTCTCTTTCTCAATGTGATGGGATGTTTACATGGAGGTGTTCTCTTTGGGAAGATGATTAAAATGTACTCTTATAATTTATGCACTATTCTATATTTACTGTATAGTTTTAAATTTAGCAGGATCTAATGAGACTTCTAATAGTTTACTAGAAAGATGAAGGTCATCCTATTATAACATCTTAATTCTCCTACAAATGTGTGATTACATTCAGTGTTATTGGTAAACCATCCCGTACAAATCCAGACCATGCAAGCACTTCTTCCCTGTTTTATACTTCAGTAGGCTGTGTTATTATTTTACCCCACCCTCTCATTTGGAAATTTTTATAACATGTAAAAAGTGTATAAAAGAGAGATATCCTCTCTAAACATGTTTTGGCTTCTTGCTTTAGATTCTGCCATAATTCTTTCTCCAGTAACATTTCTCTCTAAATGTACTCTACACGTCTCTTAAGTCAGTCAAGGTTTATTGAGTGCCTATGACATGCCAGGTTATACAAAGGGAAACAAAACAGAGGAAAGACTTGCCTTCATTGTGCTCACATCCTATTCAAAGGAAATTAGAGAGCCAATAAATATGGCAGGACAACCAATCAATCAAGATGTGACTTTCTGTGTGGTTTCAACATGCTTCTTCCAGCCTCCTGATACAATTATGATTACTAGATGCAGATTATCTTTTATTTCTAATACACTATAACGTCTATCCTTGTGGCATATTGGATTATTTTTCCTAGTTCTTTACTCCGTCTTTATTAAAAAAATAATACATCCATGACTATATTCATGGGAATTGTCTATGCATTCTTTGGAAAAATTACTTTCTCCCACTTCCTTAAACTTTGTTTTGGTCATATGACATGCTTTGGCCAATGGTATGTTAGCAAGATTAAAGTTTGCTACATCCCAGTAGAAGAATTAAATGAAATTGCATAATTAGGCTCTGACTCTTTTTTTTCATTTCCTTCACTGTGAAAATATGTTTCCCAGATAGCAGCTATTATTTCTACCTGTGTTTGTAAACAATGAGTTTTAGTGTAGAATTAAGTCCAGCCCAATAGAACCCAGTTGAGCACTGCTGAGCTCAGTTGAACTGCCACACAGGTGGCCTACAGCCTTCATGTGATGTGAGCAAGGAATAGAAAAAAAAGGTTGTTTACTTTTGCAGGAATAGGTGACTACTCCATGTTACATAAATAACAAACTTAAAAACTAATTTGGAGAAATAACAACTGCCAGTGTACCAACTCTACCCTCTCCTAGTGCTCAAATCTATTTTTTTTCTACAGTAACTATTCTTTTATTTCACCAAAACTATCCAAAATAAACTTTTTAACATTACACAACTTCTTGATTGCCTTAAATTTATGATATTCTCTTGGAAATTGTGTTGAATATATACATTTAGCTAAGATCTCAAACAAAGTTTCCATAAGGTTGTGGGAGAGAAAAAAAATTCTTAGATGTAATTAGCTCTGTGAACTCATCCACTTTATAGGATATTGTTAAAATGCCATTTCTGGCTTAGATGTAATTTACTGTAGAAAATTTGTATGTATGTATATAATTGGCATTATAAAAGATCAGAAGCTAGCATTACTGACCAGTGGAAACACAAAGAAGTTTACACAAGGTGGGTAAAATGGTATTTTTTTAAGAAACTAGTAGATTAGAAAATTTTTTAAAAATCAGAATGTGTTTGTTCAATTTTGTCATCAAGGAATATTCATGTTGTTTACTCTTTTTACAGGTGAACTAATACAAAAAACATAAATAATAAGTCTGTATTTTTTTCTATAACTCAATTCTTATATTTAATCATAATATTTGCCTAAATTGAATACAGACTTATCTAATTTTACTGTTGCTCTTTCTCCCTTGAATCTTCTGTTTTTAAATCCAGACTGTTTTGCAACTGTTCTTTCACCTTTTAGAACCAGTCAGTCAGGCTTGCCTATGACTCTGATTGCTTGTATTAAGCTTTGTCATATGATCATGTACCCTGTATATAGCATAATTCCTTTCAACAGGCTCAACTAATTAAGTTCTGTAATGAAGGACATTGCAGCCAAAAGCTAATTTAAAAATTAAATGCTGAAAACAGAACAACATAATTTACTCTACAATTAAACGATTAGAGATGAAAGAACTATGGCATATTTTGTCTGTTACATTTATAAAATCTTCACAATGCATTTGCACATTTTTCTTTATAATATCAGACCTTTTAGTTTAACCCATAAACTCTTTTGTCTAATCTAGCCAGTTTTAGGTGTTTTCTAGCAGGTAGCTTTAAGCTTTCTATGTACCTGTCAAAACTGAAGGGCCCTCTGGCAATATTGCTTTGCAGACATCACTTCCCTATGTCTGCTGTTTACAAATGACACATTTCCATACAGATGTGAATTTGGTAGTCCTGTAATAGTGACCCCAGAGCATGATGCTTGGCTGTGTGATGTCTTTGCAACCCTATTTTTTCTCCCTCTGTTTTACTTCATTTCACTCTCTCCTACCCAAGCATCAAAGATGTCCACACATATCTCTTAAATATATTCTGCTGCCTGTTAAAACTGGGAAAAAGAAGATACTCCCCAGTTTACTAGATTTGTTAATATTTCTGTTAGCTGGCTCCATGAAATGACTATTTATGGCCTGGGAGTTATAAGAGAAAAAAAAAAACTTGCAAATTTTGGTTTTACTTATCTGAGAGAGCTTTCAGTGATGTAGTGATATCTGTAGTTTTAATATTGGTTTAGTATCATTCTATATCAAACAGTAAATTAAAGCTTTTCCATTGACTTTGTCATATGTTGCCTGAAATTGTTCTCTTCTACTTGGAAATGACAGCACAGTGAAAATGTGAAAGTTTACTTTACACATTGATGAACAATAAGGAATGGGATATAAACTATTCATCGTTAAATATCAAAATTATTAGAAAAAAAATCTTTCCCAGAACAACTCATAGTGCCTGTTAAGTTTAAAATAATTTTGAATATAAGAGAAGATTCTGCATTATTTACAATAGTACAGATTCAATTATTTAATAGTGTCTGAAGATCAGCTTATAATTTGAAGTTTAATGTGTAATACTAATAATGTTTGGTTCTAGGAAATGTATCATTAAAATAATCTTAACCTTAAACTTTAGTAATCTGGGTAAAGTTGACAAATCAATTGTTAAAGTTAATATATAAGCAACACAGTCTCTATAAATATCTAATATTAAATTATTAGTACTTTAGAAGTATGTATCATACCTTTATAATCAATCACTTATATTCCTTATTGGTTTTAACTTTACTGAGATCTTTACTTTCTCATGTGACTTCTACATAAAAGACTTTTATGTTTACTTAAAATGTTTTGGGCTCATAAACTTAATAACTTGATAACTATTTCATATATAAGATGTTATTGTTTTACTTATTAAAGATATTTGACTGGGATATTTTCTATTTTGAACTTATTCATTTTACAATATGATTTTCCTAATTGATATTAGCAAAGCTATGACCTTACTGGAGATTTCATCAATTGAGGCAATTTATTAATCTTAGTAGCCTAACAAAATAGATGTGTATTTCCCATTCATACCAAGTCCAAGAGGATGTTGAGAAGAATGCCTTCAGGTACCAAATCAACAACACATGAATTCCAAGGTCATCAAACAGGAGGAAGAGATACTAGAGAAAAGACATCCATTTCTACATCTATTTGTTTGTTTTCAAAGTGAAATAAATCAGTAAATGAATTTCTTACTGGTAGTGTACCAAGTTACCACAAACTCTGTGGTTTAAAATAACACACATTTATTATCTTAAACTTCTGTAAATCAGAAGTCCAGAATGTGTCTCACCAGAGTAAAATTAGTGTCAGCAGGGCTGTATTCTTTTCTGGAGATTCTAGAGTGAAATTAGTTTTCTCACCATTTCCAGCTTTTACAGGCTGCCTGCGTACCTTGGCCCCTGGCCCTAGCCCATTTCAAAGATAGCAGTGGTCAGCAAAGTCGTTCTCACGATGTCTTCTTTCTGGTTCTGACTCCTCTGCATTCTTTGTCCCCATTTAAGAACTCTTGTAGTTAAATTGGTCCCACCAACTTATTCCAGAGTAATCTCTTTATTTTAAGGTCATCTGATAAAGTAATTTATCCATCTGTAATGTTAATTTCATCTCTGCAATGTAACCTAAGAGATTCATCAGTTATGGAGATTAGGATGTGAATATCTTTATGGAGCCATGACTCTGCCAATCAACTCAGTATCACTCATGTTGGGCTGCTGAAATATCATTTATCCACTGACAGAGGCCATGAAATGGCCACTTCCCAACCACAAACATAACTGATAATTCAGAAGGAGAACTTAGTACACACAAGAATTCAAGGCATATACAAATATGTTTCATAAGTTAATGGCAAATTATTTGGGGCAAATAATTTTCTAATAATTATTTTAAAAGTAATTGGTTTTTATTATGAATGCATGTTGAATTTTATCAAAGGTTTTGTGTCTATTAAGGAGATCATTATCTTTTTCATTTTGATTCTGTTGAATCACATTTATTGATTGTGTGTGTTGAACCAGACTTGCATCCCAGTAATAAAGCCTACTTCAGTGTGGTGAATTAGCTTTTTGATATGCTGCTAGGTATTAAAGGAACACATCTCAAAACTATCTTTCTTCACTGAAAACATGATTCTAACCTAGAAAACTCTAATGACTGCCAAAAATTTCCTAGAACTGGTGAACTATTTCAGTAAAGTTTTAGGATACCAAATCCTAGTACAAAAATCAGTAACATTTCTATGTACCAGTAACATTTTATTTAAGAGCCAAAACAAGAACACAATACCACAAAAAATATAAAATACCTAGGATTACATCTAACCAATGAGGTGAAAGATATCTACAAGGAGAACTACAAAACACTGCTGAAAGAAATCAGACATGATACAAATAAATGGAAAAATATTACACCCTCATGGATTGAAAGAATGTTGTTAAAATGACCATACTGCCTAAAGCCATTTACAGATTCTGTGCTATTCTTATTAAAATAGCAATGTCATTTTCCACAGAAATTTTAAATAAAGTTTCTGCCCCTCTTCCAGAGGTGGAGCTTGCTCTCCATTTCTCCCAATACCTTACCTAGCCTCAGCAGATATCTTCCATTTTTCCTATTCTGTTCCCAGAAATAAAAGAGGTTAAGACTCTCTCCCCTTCTTAGTTGAGAAAGGGAGGCTAGGGTTGGGTGAAGTTCCCATCTCCTAGCCGCAGTATTTTACATGTACCTTTCTGTGATGTCCTTTCCCTACAAAGTAAAGCTTTTGTTCTAGGAGAGGAGTTGTGGTGGATTTCATGGGCATTGCTTTTCTCTTCTCCATCCTGAACCTTGGGGGAATTTTCTCTGGATTCTTTCTATCTGCCCTGTAAGAACCTGGAGGGATTCCTGGAGGAAAAGTATGAAAGTGTGAGGACTGTCAGTGAGCGTGGCCCCGAGGAGACCTTCTCACCCATACCAGCCCACATTTAACCTCCAGCAACTTGTCAAATGTGCTCTTTTAATGTCCTACTAGTTTATAGGGCTTTGGGTGCCTTCACATAAACAAATGCTCAGGTCTTGTGTTTTAAAGGAGATGCTTGTCTTTTCAAATTTTGCCATAGTGGCTTGTGATTTCAGTTCTCTCAAAGCAAAGTCATTGATTTTCAGCTTGTGTTGATTTTTCTTCTTGTAAAGGCAAGCTTGATTTCTTTCAGCTCTTTACATGTTCACACTGGTCCAGGCACTCTGTATGCTTTTTCGTGACAGTGGTGGTTTTTCTCCTACATTAATGTATGAAGTTATTTAAAATGTCTTTTTATTAAGAATATAAACTACTTGTTCTATAGTAATTAGGGAATGATTTTTCCCCAAACCATTTGCTATGAAACATATTCATATATACACGAAATTTTCACATGTACCAATTGATAGTACTCTTTCAGAACTATCAATTATCTGTTACTATTTTTCCTCTTTTTTCGTTAGTAGAATTTGTGTTTATTTATTGTAATTTTTATAAATAATTTTAATAATCAGTGTGCAAAGTTTTCACCTCATTATACTTCTTTCTAAAAAACGTTTCAATTTTTAACAAGTAAAATTTACAACCAAATTAAAAATTAACCTCTCAGGAAGCCTTTGAGACAATTTACAACAAATCATGTTATATCATTTTATATACTACTAAAAATATTTTTATATACCTGGATAATTTTTCAAATAATCAGTATTTCTACACATGTATTTTGTATCATTCTTTATGTTTATTAATATTACCTTAATATATTTTTTCTATTATGTGCTCCATATGGTTATTTATATTATATGTAAACATGAGTTTTACATATTTCATTTACTTCTAGATTCTTTAGTAGCTCACACATCCTATTCCAGTTCACCTTTTTATATTGAAAGATGCCCATCACCAAAATTGCAACTAACTGTATCAACAAGGAAGAGTACAGTGAATGAAAATTAGACAGTGAATATAACTAAAAACGTTTTTTGAGAAAACAAAGCCAAACAAAAATAGAAATGTTCTGTAAGTTTTACTTAGCCTTATTTCACCTTCATTAGGACAGGAAATATTTTTCACTAGGGAAAAAAAACTCAATTATGCCTACACAAGGGTTTAATATGACTTTAACAAATTTAAAAGAAATACACAAAAGTATACTGCTGCCAAACTGCAGATTCATATAAATTTTAAAAGATAACCTTAATGTTTTCAAAAGTCTTGTTCTATTTTATTGAATTCTAATGTAAATTATTTAATATGAAAAATTGTACAACACAGGGAGATGTAATTGCTGTTTAGTAATTTTTGTCTTATAATATTTAATTACTTTAAAGTTACTGAACATATCTCATAAAGTGTTCCATGGACCATCACTCTCTTTCTTTCACATACTCGTTATTTTTAGTTGTCTTTTTGGACCAACACTATCATTTCCCCTTTCTGCTCCTTGCCAAATAATTCAAGTAATGTAAACTCATGATATCATAACATTAAACAGCTTATCCTCTAGCTCTCTTGTACAGCTCCTACACCACGGGCCCAGCAGGCAATACTGCATATAATGATATTGCAGAATTGATCTGATTTGCTTGACTTACAGAACTTTCACAATTCATTTTGAATAAAATAGTCTTCAACATAAGTTTTTGAAAACTAACATTTATCAGTGTCTATGCCAGTTCATACTGTGAACTGCTTTGTAAATATCTTTTGGGAAATTATAGCTTAAGGTCAACTAGTTTGCTATAGATTCCATTGCCTCTGATGGACTGAGAAAATTTCATATTATTTGGTTCATGACATTAGAAACTATTTATGATTTTCTAAAAAGCATTGCTCTTTTTCCTTCAAAACTATTAAATAAATATGGCCATATGACTATGTTAACATATTTTCTGTTCAAACTGTTACCAGGAACTCTGCATTGGGCAGATTCTTTAACCAACGAGATCAACAGAGTCGGAGCTCTGGACCAGCAATCTCCGTTCTTGTTATAGTGAGCAAAGAATTGCAAACTAACACCAAAGTGCAAGCTCAAAGCAAAGCTTACTGAAGCACAGTAATACACTCTTAGAGGGAGAGCAGATTGATTCCTGTGAGGGGAAATCAGCCCTGCTTTACAAAACTCAGAGGGCTTTTATGGGGTTCTAGGGAAAGGAGTTGAGGTTTGGGCTATGTCTGAATGACAAGATGATATTATTTGATTGGGAGTTTATGGTTATATAACTAAAACTGAGCATGTTCTTACCCATAATTCGTTAAGAAAAAACTCGCAGGAGAATAGGGTGTAGGGGGAAAAACCACATGTAAATTCTATTATAATGATAGCATTTTGAGCTTGGGGTGACCTGGGGGCATGGTTTTGTGTTACTGGGCATGCGCCATTTTAGGGGCTTTCTACCTGTGTCCTACATTCTCCACCTTCAGGATGTGCTGGCTACAGACTTTACCACATTCTTTATCTGTTAGGGTGGAGTTAGGGCAGTTCTGGTGCTGACTTAGGTGGGCCAGGGACTATGTTAGTGATAGCCTTTCTACTCTCCTGTCTTACCCTCTCCCAGTTTCTAACGTCTATTTAACTACCTAACACAACCTGCACCCCAAAGTTTAAAAATATGTATAGGTAAAAACATGAAATTATTATATATTTTAAAACTTTAAATTTTACTCATCTTACCTCCCATTTCTGTCTTAAAATATAATACAAAATTAATACAAATATATTTGCATTGGAAGTAGAAATTATTTTCTGGGGTAGCGGTTTGAAGGGAAATTCATAAATGAAACCCAATAACACACGCAGAATTCTCAATTTGTCCTACATAATATAACAAGAATAATTTGAAATAGAAGACTGGATTTTGAATTTTAATAAAATGAAGGCTAA
>NW_012114633.1:532491-534873 GCF_000951035.1 Colobus angolensis palliatus
TTCCAAAAGCTGGGATAGTAGGTATAAACCAGGGCTGTACTGGGAAAACCATGGTAAAAATTAATCCAACTTTTATTATGTTAACTACCTTTCCCTGGGTCAGGGGTTGGTAAACTTATCTGTAATGACCAGATAATAAATGGTTTATGCTTGGTGGGCCATAAAATCTCTGTTGCAACTATTTAACTTTGCAATTCTAGGGTGAAATCAGCCATAGACAATATGGAAACAAATTAACATGTCTGCATTCCAGTAGAACTTTATTTACAAAAACAGGTAGTGGATTTGCTTTCAACCTGTGGTTTCCCAACACCTGCCCTAGAACTTGTACATTCCTGTCTACTCTAGTTTATTTGTAGCTTTTCCTTTACTTTCTCCTGCTTTTATTTATTCAAGTATATGCTGAAATCTTTCAAAGGTCTTTAGCCCCAATGTCTCTCCTGTATCCAGGCTTGTATTTCTAACTATTTTTTTTCTCTTTTCTTTTGCGACAATGTCTGGCTCTGTTGTCCAGGTTGGAGTGCAGTCACATGACTTCAGCTCACTGCAACCTCCACTTCTCAGTCTCAAGCAATCCTTCTACATCAACCTGCTGAGTAGCTGGGACTACAGGCACATACCACCATGCCCTGCTAATTTTTGTACTTTTTGTAGAGATGGGGTTTCTCCATGTTGCCCAGGCTGGCCTTAAATTTGTGAACTCCAATGATCCTCTTGCCTTGGCCTCCGTAAGTACTGGGATTGCGGGCATGAGCCACCGTGCCCAGCCACTAGCAGTATTTTCAACATCTCTACTTTTGTATCTCATAGGAATCCAAAACCAACAACTTGACCATCCTTACCCAAATCTGCTCCTTCTAAACCGGGAATAAATGGAAACAGTATTTTTCCAGATTCTCAGGTTACAAACACTAGAGCTATCTTTTTGCCCTCCTTTTTCTTCCATTCCACATCCAATTGACCAGCAAACTCTGGCAGCTTTACTTTTACAGTATATCCCAAATCTAATAGTTTCTCTTCACCTCCTTGCTACCAGTTGTTTGAAATACCATCTCCTTTCTGATTTGTTAGGATACCTTCCTTCCAATTACTCTCCCTGTTTCCAAACTCAGTATCCTAAAATTTATTCTCCACAGAGCTCCTAGGGTCAGCCTCTTAAAAGGAAAGTCAGAAACTGCCACTTCACTGCCCTCAAATGAGAGAACCGTTTTTCATTCAGACTCCGAAATCTTACAATTACCTTTAGGACTGTATAAGATTGTGGTTCTCCACCAGTATCCTACACTCATTCTCTATCTCCAGCTCCAGCCACAACAGACCCCTGCTGTTTTCCATGAACATTCCAAATGACTTTCATTCAGGGCATTGCAATTTGCTGTTCTCCACGGAACAATTTTTTCAATGTTTTGTCAAAGCTCATTCTCTCACATCCTTCAGTATTCTTCTCAGATGTCACCTATCAGAAAGACTCTTCTTGATCATTCTGTATTGAATGCAAATTGTTTATTTCTATTTTCTCCATAGCACTTTATTTTCCTCTATAGCATTATGTCATGGGGCATAATGTATATTTATTTGTTGGTTAATTTTCAGTTTTACTCTAATTGGAATATAATAATAACTTCCATGCATGGTAGACTTTTATTTTAAGTCATTCTCAACACTTAGAATATTGTTTGGCACTCAATAAATACACAGTAAAATGGGTTGTATTAATGAATATGTGAATTTACAATTTTCCTTTTTAGTAGGGTATATTGCTTTTCAGATTACTTACCTCTGTGTCAATTTTAGTATTTCTGTCCACCAACCTGAATTTACTATTGTCATCTTAGTTCATACATCTAACATCTGCTCTGTTAAACCTCTTCTTTTTTATTCCAATGCATTATTTTCATTACATGACCTCACATGAATTCCAAACTATTCACCTCCTCATCCATGTTTTAATTCATTCAACATAAATCTATTACTCACTTAATATGTATGTTCCAGACACTGAGCTGTGATTTTGGATAATATAAAAGGCATTTTCCCTTTTATTAAATGTAGATCTCACATTCTAGTGTGCAATAAAATTATAGCATACATATTTACCACAATGTAGTAAGTTTTATAAAGCATTTAACATATACTAGGGCAGAACTAATTTTCACTGGGAAAATCTTGAAATACTGTCCAGAAGAGCAATAATGATTGTTTGGAACTAATTAACAAATTTATGCAAGAAATTTATGCAAGTCTAGAATGAATGCAGAGCAGCAGAAAGTGAAAAGAGGCATTGATTATACAGCAGGAAATGTAAAGAAAGTAGTGAAACACAGGTTTCTGACTTGAAAATGATGCGTTGCAAAATGAATAAAAAGTTCATCTTTCATGGAT
>NW_012114633.1:535449-576681 GCF_000951035.1 Colobus angolensis palliatus
TAGTTTCTTCTTCTAAGATATCATTTCTATTTTCCTAGATATCATCATTAAATTCATTGTTCACCTGAATTCCCTGGGTTAATTTCCTAGAAGATATTTAAACACAGGATACTTAACTCACCTGATAATTTTAAGACTCATCATAGTTTGTGTATAATAATAGTATGCTAAAATAAACATAACTCAAGTTTAGACATATATAGTGAAATCAGACACATCTAGAAAGAGGGAAAACTACTATTAATTTTTCAAAACAGAAAAACTGTAGCTACGAACAGGAAAAGTTTTGCTACAGTAAAAAAGTCAATGATATATGTTTCACTTGTATATTTCCATAAACTAATGATTGATTATCTTATCAAAATGAACAGGACCCAATAATATTGCCAATAACAGATCTAATAATGGCATTACATTTTGAGGAAAAATGTTGTTTGTTTTAAAAATAATAGAGAATGAGTCATAAGAATGACTTCATCTTATAAAAATTAATCTTATTTAGTAAGAATTAGGGTAGGAATAAATGAATGGATTTTAATACGTTTCTTCTCACTGATGAATCTTAAGGACACTGGATAAAAAAATAAAAATCATACATAGATAAAAATGAAAAACAAAGATCGGAACACCCAAATCTAATAAACAGTGATATTTAAAAAAATATATTCAAGTAAAAATTCAAGATAGTCAGGGAAGACATTTAAAATAAGTAAAATGTCCATTAAAATGAATCAATTAGCTGTCTAGACATTCACTTAAGCCTTGTGCTTAAATCCTATCTCCACTGATTATATATGTGACAAGTAAGTCACCCAGTGATGTTTTGGATTGAGTGGCTTTTTATTATGATTATTACTGTATGGCCGTATTCTTCAGAGTGTGAATTCTCATCATTTTTCTGACAGTTCTGCTTGGTTTCATTCCCTGATTATTTATTTATTTATTGCCACCACCTTACTGCAGGTTACCATCACATAATATATTGTCATAGGTAACTTTTTTTGACAGGTTACAGTACTCCTTTTGATTATAAATGAAGCCCCAAGGTAGAATGTTTACAAAGAAAGGAATCTTATAATGACAAACTCTTGGGCAGGACAATTCTAGTCACCATGCCATATGACTTTTGAAGTAGACAAGCAAGGAAAGAGAGACAAATAACAGGGATGCCTGGAAAATGTTCAAATTATTTTATATTTCAGTTGATGTAATGTAAGCTTTTAATTGACGCTTTCATCGCTTACACCAATTTACTTTAAATTCTTAACTCTACATATTCGGAGTCACCCTTGCCAGCCATGTGATAGTGATGCTTGTGACTTGAAAGGCATGCTACATTTTTAGGAATATGTTACTTCCTCTTCCATCTACTCAAATTTCTGGAAGAAGCTCTCTATTAACCAGTTCAATAACCTGACAGCAAAACCCTAACTAAAAAGTGTGTGGTTATTGTGAATCAAAAAGAAGTTTAGTCTGAAGTTAACATCGCACACTTGACAGATAGTGGCTTTGCTTAAATTGCAGGAACATAAAGTCACAGAATGGCAAGTTAAGTCCTAGAGCCTGGGAGTCAGACACAGGAGTGGAAATCCAGTTGTGGAGAATGAGAAAGTAATTTTAGAACTTTGAAACTTGCTTGAATCTCAATTTCCTTATGAGAGGTGAAGCCAGCTGAGTTTCTGTGTTTGGTGGGGACTTGAAGAACTTTTGTGTCTAGCTAAAGGATTGTAAATGCACCAATCAGCGCTCTGTGTCTAGCTAAAAAATTGTAAACGCACCAATCAGCACTCTGTAAAACCTCAGCAATCTGCACTCTGTAAAATGGACCAATCAGCACTCTGTAAAATGGACCAATCAGCAGGATGTGGGTGGGGCCAAATAAGGGAATAAAAGCGGACCGCTGGACCCAGCAGCAGCAAGGCGTTCAGGTTCCTGTCGATTTGCGGGTTGCTTTGTTTTTTTGCTCTTCATAATAAATATTGCAGCTGCTCACTCTTTGGGTCTGCACTAGCTTTATGAGCTGTTAACACCCACCGCGAGTGTCTGTGGCTTCATTGCTGACATCAGTGAGACTACGAACCCACCGGGAGGAACAAACAACTCTGAACTCGCGGACTTTAAGCACTGTCACGTTCACTGCAAATTGTCTGCAGCTTCACTCCTGTCACTGAGACTACGAACTCACTGAAAGGAAAAAACTCCAGACACATCTGAACATCTAAAGGAGCAAACTCCGGACACACCATCTTTAAGAACTGTAACACTCACGGAGAGGGTCTGCGGCTTCGTTCTTGAAGTCGGCAAGACCAAGAACCCACCAGAAGAAATAAATTCTGGACACACTTACATGAACGATACAGATAGTAATACTTTGTAGTTAAAAATAAAACCTATAAAATGCTGCGTTTGTTGTAGAAATAAGTAAATATTTGTTTGCTAGAATTCTCTCACAGAATCCTAGTGTGCCACAAGGAATCCTTATGCCACATAAATAGATATGATAGCTTTTGGTAGCAGAGATGTCTGGGAGATTGAGGCAATATAATATATGAAGGGTAACTTTTGACTCTACTTTTTATCAACTCCATTTGGTTTCCTCACATGTCCGATGGAGATACTAGTACCAGTTTACCAGTTCATGGATTAAAAGCATGTAACTTACGTTGCACAGCCCCTGGCTTATTAAGTGCTAATACTAATGTTTCTTTTTATTACTGTTATTTGTTGGAAACTTTGTTCATACAATTTAACAAAATTATAAAAGGCAGTGATTCTCACCTCGTGGATCATTATCTTACCTCTTGAAAATCTGTGAGTAAGATGAATGGCAAGGTATAAGTTTTTAATCTTAATAAATCTGCTATAATTTAATATAAACCAGGCTCTTTAATCTTACTATATAATGAAGATTGCTATAGCTCTATTCTTCTGATTCAAACTGCAATGCATAATCACTTTCCTTGGGGGTGTGCTTTTCTAACTATTCGGTTTAGGTAATTCGTAGAGGTTCTGAAAAGCCTCCTTGTGCATAGGTACTAGAAGAGGTTTAATTCTTCTCCTCTTGCTCTGTTCTTTGTTAATCCTCGCTACTAATTTTCAGCCTCTAAATCTGACATGTAACATACACAGTAAAAACTAAGATATAGTTTTATGCAAACCATCATCAAACGCAGTCCTTTATGGTCTATACAGTCAAGCACTTAGCTACAATTCTCCAAATACCGTAAAAAAGAAGATAGTCATTTGTGGGATTTTATGTATTCCGCAAGAAGGATGTATGAAAGGGATTGATTATTTATTGTCTGGCCAGTGATAACAATAGCCTGTTCCACAAAAACTGTGCCTTATTTTTTTTTTTTTTCTCTTCTAACTAGTATTTTGATTGTGTTAGCCTTGTGTTAAAGAAGAAAAACTGATACTGGGCTGGGCGTGGTGACTCACGCCTGTAATCCCAGCACTTTGAGAGGCCTAGGAGGGTGGATGATCTGCGGTCAGGAGTTAGAGACCTGCCTGGCCAACATGGTGAAAATACAAAAACTTAGCCAGGTGTGGTGGCGGGCACCTGTAATCCCAGCTACTGGGGAGGCTAAAGCAGGAGAATCACTTGAACCCAGGAAGCGAAGGTTGCAGTGAGCCGAGATCGTGCCATTGCACTCCAGCCTGGGTGACAAGAGCAAAACTCCATCTCAAACAAAAAAAAAAAAATGAAAAGTTGAAATTATACTTTCATTTTAGAGATGAAAAGTATGAGGAGAATGAGATGGGTTCACTGACTTACACGTGACCACATGGCTATTAAGGGTAGATTAGGGACTAGAAATCTTGCCCTCTACTAATCTAGTAATCTTTCAATCAAAAGCAGTCTTTCACCCAGCATCCTACTTTATGAAATGAACTTTTCATTTCTATGTATGTGAACAACTCACATATTCTACTTCAAAATCTTTAATATTTGTTATAATTGCCATAATTAGCATTATATAAATTGAATAGAAAAACATAAATGCTTTAGATATAAAGTAGTAATTTTAGACATAGGACTAAGTACAAAAGATTTCAAGGGGCCAAGCTTAAGACTCCTTATGTACGTAAAAATGGCCACATACAATTAATGCTGTATTGTTCCCACAATTTTATTATTGAGTAATTACGAATTAAAACACTGTTTTCTAAAAACAATCAAAAAGACAATTCTGATAAGATGAAGACATTGTAATGAAAAACAATCTATAATTGTATGTTAGATATATTTGTTGAATATATGACCTTCATAGTCTAAAATTTAGGAAAGAAATGTTTTTGAATTGATCAGCACAGCTAATTAACCAAATTCACATACTTAAAATTTGAAATTCTAGCAAAGATGTATATAAAAAACAATTAGACAATGTCCAACTGAATTTTAGAATTATCCGAAGTATTGCTAAGAATTTGTAGATTGGTCCTCATTTTAAATAATACTTGGAAATATTCCATAATTGTTTATGCCCAAAAGCAAGCAGGAATCCTTTAGTCCAATTACACAGAAAATATGAAATCATAGGTAGGGCTGTTGATTTTTTGCTCTTGTGGGGTTTGTTCATCTATAAGTTAAAGGTTGTATCCATTAAGTGTAAATTTAAACAATATAACCAATATTTGCAACAAGGGCATTTCAGAATGCAAAGAGCACCTTTCTTGATTAACTGATCTTCAAGAATGCTTTACCCTTAGTCCTGCACGTGCCTACCCTTAGGAAAGCATGCTCTCTGCAAAGGATGTATCTTTAAATTATAATTGCACACAACATAAATGAATGACCTGATCCCATTTATGTGAATTCCCCTCAGAAATCTCAGGGCTTGTCAAAAAGAAACATAATATTGGCAAAGGCATCTTTGTTTTCTCCAGATTTTTGTTTGTTTGTTTGTTTGTTTTGAGCAGATTGTTATGCTTGGCCAAAATAAAAGCAAACATACGGCATTGAGAAATGTATGAAAAGACAGTGCACTCTGAAATGCCTCATGATCTTTTTTCCCTCTGCTTCCCTGCTGCCACATTTTGCTGCCCTAGGAGTAGGCCTAGTGTCTTGTAAATATGCAATGCATTTATGGAGCTAGAGAATTTCATTTCGAAGACTGATAGATTTCGCACTTCCCAGTCCTTTTCCAAAGGGTCTGCTGTCCCTGGAGACTCCCAACCTGATGATGTCATAGTCTTCTTCCAGGAGCTGTTCTTAGTTCCACTTTGGCTGATTTCATGAAGTGTCAAATGCACCAAGCCTGCTGGGGTGAGAAATATTTTAGTCTCAACAGATTTGTGCGGCATTGGCATTTCTTCATTATTGTTTTACCATTAGGTTTTTATTAATGAGGCCTGGAGTGGCCCCGGGCTTATTAGGCAGGATTAGAAATGTAAAACTTGTTTTCTGGAGATATTTGGTGCCCTAACACTCAGATTTTCCAGCCCTCAAGAATGCTATAATAAAATTACTTAATTCCTAGAAAAATGAGGCAAATAATTACATTTATTCTGTTTTATTGTTAGCCTATTCCAGCCAACGTTTTTCGAACAAGTCTGTTTTGGTTTGACTCAAAGCATTGGAACCCACTGTGAAAACTGGCAGGCCATAGGAGACCAAACGTCTGTTCAGTGTTCTGGGATCTGCCAGCCTAGGCCATTGATGCTCTCAAATAAAGAGAGAAATAAATGTTCTGCTGGGTTTTCTTACTGAGTGCCACTCAGCAAGCCCTGAACTGCCCACCCTTAAACTATTTTAACTGAACTGGCTCTATGTTTATTATAAGAGATGTGGTGGAAAAATAGTCTCTCTGGGACAAATATTTTGTTCATGATTTATGGAACTGGCTGACAAGTTTATGTTTAGGAGTACTTATTTCACATGCGAATCCTCAGTGAAGATTTATGAACAGTTGTTTCTACTTTGCTCTTTAAACAAAACATGTAAGGAAAACCCTCAATTTTATTTAATTCTTCAATCCAGTGGTCCATTTTAAGATGGGAATTGTCTGTAGGGTATCAGTGAATTATTATCTATGAGCCACATTTCATCACATTTCAAGTGATAATATAAAGCTAAAATTGGAAACAATAGCTATGATTTTCTAGTATTTTCTTAAGGACTTTGATAAGTCAAAGCAAGGAGTTCCTTCAGTGCTTTAGTCTTTATCTGTAAAGACAGATCCTTAATATACAGTATATAAAGATTCACACTCACTGCATGTAGAGAGATGAATCACAGGTGTGGATATTGTTTTGACTATCCTCCCACTGGGCACTGAGACAGACAGCAAGGGGTATTAGGAGCTACTCTGTGAACCAAGAGATTTGGCTTCTTCTCCTCCATTCTGTTTCTGTTGTTGTTGTTCCAGGTTTACTGGAAATATTACAGCATAGCAGAAAGATTCAACTGGCTTCAACTGGTGTTTTGAAATTCATCCCAACTGTAGGCTGAGTGACCTGCAGTTTGGACAGACTGCTGAAGTCCAAAGGCTTCAATATATATTTTATTTTTGGCATGAAAATCTACTTCAGTGATCTCTCCTTCTGCACCTTGATAGAGATAGCTGTCACTAGGTCTCTCTCAACCTGCTTCATCCAATGCAAGACGTAGCATGCTATCTTCTTGTGAGGCTTCCTGCTGGGATCTCCTTGCACACTTGCTTGTTCTTGTTGAAGTCGTTCCCTCAGTGCTTATACTACTTCTCAGTGATGACCTGGGCCACCTTCATGGTTTTGATGCAAATGCAGCCCCTGTTGGTGGGTCCTAAGTAGAGAGGAGCATATTGTAAATCTTGACTAAGTGCCAAGGCATTTAAGTTCTCTGTCTTTAGTTTCCTCAGCTGTACTATTTAAACAATATTGTAAAAGAGCTTGAACTTTCCTCTGGAGGTTACAATGTTACTTGAATTTGTTTCTTTAAAAACTGGGAGGAAATGGTCGGACCCTGGTAGGAGCAGATCCTGAGAGTCTGTTGCCTGCCGAAAGCAGTTTGTAAGCTAAAAAATGTGTATGTCTAAAAGAGAAATATCACTTAATATCTCTACATATTTTCCTTGGAATAATCAAGTCACTAGATATTAGTGTACTGTATAACACCATCTCAATTCATAATTGCTAATTTTGAGATTCTATAGTGTAATCTTTTATTATATGCTAAGTACTATACATAAATATATAAGATAGGATCAAAGCAGTCAGTGGAGAATCTGAAATATTTATAAACCTGGTCATCCAAGGGTAGAAATAAGATTTGAACTGTTGCAGAGGTATCCCAAAAGAAAACAAAACAATGTTGAATCCTTGAAATTGAATGTAGATTTGTTCAGTCTTATGGCAATCCAATACCTTATGAATATTCTTCTAATTTTAGAGCGATAAATAGCAAGCTTCATAAATTCTGCCTGAACCAAGGAGAAACAGAAACTCTAGCCACCCTACAAACACATGATTTGGAGGAGAATGAATGAGGAAGCAGTTTCTGTCTTAGGTATCTATTTCACAGCAGAGACATCTGACTTTTGAGGTCAGCAACGGTCACAAGATCCACTTCCTAGTACACAGAGAGCACTGATGCTGATGTCAGTGGCAGCGTAAGTCAAGTTCAAGGCTCCAAGCACAAGCATCTAGTGGCGGGTGACAGCAAGCAAATTTGTGCTGTTCTCCTTGCTGCCACTTTTACAGTGGTTTTGGACTTTGGTCTGCACTTACCCTGTGCCCTCTTTCCTCTGTATGCTTAACTTTCATGAAAACTGTGTGATATCCTTTGAATAAATTTCTTTTCTGTTGAATCAGCCGGAATCATCTATGACTAACCTATATTTATACAATTGAGTACAGGCAATTTGATTATTTTTCCCCAACATAAGCTTCATGGAAACAAAAGCTTCTCTGGATCACAGTGCCTCAATTCAAATCCTGGTGCTGATAATCAATAGAGGTATGATTTAAGAGTGTCTTAATGTGTGCTTCAATTTTTTTATATGCAAAGTGAAATAATAAATATTCATATGATTATATCAGGTAATACTGGTACAGTGTTTAGCATAGTGCTTAGGATATACAAAGCACTCAATATTAGTTGGCTGATACAATAAAATAGTAATATAACAATATATTATGTCAGTCACTAATGAAAATCCATATCTACATGTTTCAATATTCTGGTTTTCACAATAGTAGCTGTTATTAAGAATACATATTTAAGTCAAACTGCATAGGACTATTTTGTCTTTATTTCTTCAAATTTTTAGAGTTATTTATAAGACTCTCATTTCTTCTGACAACTCTACCACATATGAAATGTCTTTCTCTTGGGATTTATCTGATTTCGGTATTAAAATAGAACACTAAAAACTTGTGACAGGTCAGGCATGGCGATTCACACCTGTAATCCCAGCACTTTGGGAGGCCAAGGCGGGTGAATCACGAAGTCAAGAGATCGACACCATCCTGGCCAACATGGTGAAACTCAGTCTCTACTGAAAATACAAAAATTAGCTGGACATGCTGGCACATGCCTATAGTCCCATCTACTCGGGTGGCTGAGGCAGGAGAATCACTTGAACCCGGGAGGCGGAGGTTGCAGTGAGCTGAAATCATGCCACTGCACTTTAGCCTGGCAACAGAGTAAGAATCTGTCTCAGAAAAAAAAAAAAAGAAAAAAAATTGTGACAAAGCTTGGCAATATTTGTGGCCCAGCAAGAATTTTTTAAAGATCAGAAAACCCTTGAATAAAACACACTTATAAATTTGCAGTCAAATTATTTACACATAGAAGTGAAATATCAAATGTTACCACATCAGTGAATCTGAAAGCTTTGATATTTGTCTATTGATTTTGAAGAAAAACAAAAATAAACAGCAACCAAAACACACGTGTACACTTACACGCATACGCAGTACTCAATTTCATTTGCCTCATTATGTAAACTTAAAAACATTTGAACAGCTTTTATATTACATTTAATTTTAACTATATTAGAATTAAGAATCAAATGTAAAGCATTGTCTGTTTATTATGAAATTTAAGGATTTACTTCTCCACTTAAATATAGACTGTCAGTGGAGATATAAAGTAGACTTTTAAAATATGTGACTTTATTCAAAAATGATTTTTTATTCTTGAAATCTACTTATTAAATCTAAAAAATAAAATTGACATTTAACCTTTATTCGTATAAAAGTGAACATATAACTTGTCACTACCAATATGTTTTGATGCTTGATATAAACAGATACTGCTCTTAAAATCATCTTATTTAAAGTAACTCAGTTAAGAAATGTTAAAGAACCTCTTTTCTCTTTTTAGAATTGTGTGTGGAGCACAAGACATTTAAATATGTAAATGTCAGTGAGTGATTAATATATTCCCTAAGCTATTGTAACTAGAGCATTTTATGCTATAATTAAAAGACTTGCTTAACTACTATAACTCAGGTAATGAAATTCTAAGGCAATGGGAATTATAACATAGAAAATCAGTCCTGTTTTGATAGAAAGAACAAAAAATAGAGTCTCCAGCTTATTGCTCACGGCAAAAACATAAAAGTGTGAGCATTCAAGGGCACCTAGAAATTGATGGAATATTTCCCTTAAGTAATATTACCTTCTAGGTCACCCGCCTTTTGCTTTCTCTGCACTTCACCTTTTAGGTCATTTAGGTTTGTGATTGAATAATACTTTATAATTCTTAAGGAGTTTTCCTCATGTTAAGTTTCCTTTGTGCTAATATATTATATTCACTCTAATAAATGTGAATTATTTTGAAATTAAAGTAGGAAAATATTAATAAATGGTATAGGGTGCTCCTTTTCTAAATAGACAAATCCTTGACTTTATGGACTAATACAATACTTTTAACCATTTAAGTTTTATATTACAGTTTCTTACTCTATTTTTTTAAATTTTCTCATTATACATTCAATCTCTATTTTGCTTTATACCTATTTATAACTGAATCAATTTCTACCATCAACTCAAACCTTGAGCCCTTCACTGGAAAAATCTCTATATTACGTATCATTCTATACTTAATACAGTTACTGCTACATAGAAGGCACAATGTAAAATTGGCAGAAGTGAATAAAGGAATGATTAGATGTTCATATACTTGTATTAAATAACCCAAAAGTTTATTTATGGACAAAAATCTCAACATGATCTACTAAACTAGAAAATTCATATTATGTTTTGACACTTTCATAAACATGAAATAATTTATATTCCAATTTGGTATTCTTTATATTTTATCTAGGAAATCTTTCATCTCCATTTAAAACAATATGAAAATTATGTGTTTTGATCTTCGTAATGTGAAAATGGAACCTTTTTACTATTGAAGAAAAAGTTTTAATGATATATGAGCTGGATTACATTTTAAAATTAATCCTATATAGCAATATTTGCAGAAGATCCATACACTCCATCAAATTGCCATTTTATGGGTATAGTTAAGCAATTTTTTTCTGAGAAAAAATATTACTTTAATCAATATTTATAGTCCATAAAGGTCTTTCAGAATTGGAAAAATATAAATACATTACGTAAGCTTTTTTGTACTTATATACACACACAAGTACATATACAATTATTTATTAAACTGAATAAAACACCCACTTTTGTCAATATATGCATGGAGAGTGAAAGCAAACTTATAAAGAGATTAATCCCTTCCTAAGCAATAAAATCAGTAGTGCCAGTTACACTTTTTCATCAAACCAACTTGGAAAATTCCAAGACTATCATTGCTTGTTTCTTTGCATATGAAGTTGTTTCATTTGAAGGAAGTATGGCAGTTCACAATTTTTAGGTTAAAAGTAAAAGATTCTTACTGGAAAATGTAAAAGGCTCAGACGATAGTAACCATCAAATATGAGATTATTCATATTCTCTATAACCATCAATTTTTTTAATTTCTCCTATTTCTTTTTTCATTCTATATGTCTTCTTTAATAATCATAATTGTAAGAAGAAAAGTTAACTATAGCTAGATGAGGCAGCAAAGGATTTTTATGTGAATAATGTTAAGAATTTGAGAATTAATGGCAAACTATAGGATCAAACTTTGAAAAGAGGTAAAAAATTAAAAGGAGGTCAGGAAATAAGTATTAAACAGTCTGGTTAGGACTCTGCCCCTACCACAGTAGAAACCTCACACTACGGTCCTGGTCCTGGTGCTGCTCTCACTGAAAAACACCAAATTTGTTATAAATGAGCCCCAACCCTTCTTCTTTGTGCCTCTAACTCCAGATTAAAGTTTTGTGTGGGAGCAACTGATTGGCTGAGCTGAAGTCACATGCCCAAAACTTTGATCATCAGTGGGGAAAGAACTAAAAATTTGTCCAACTTATACTACCATGGTGAGAAGGAGAACACTGCATCTCATAATAATACACGAAATTGGACAGTCCTCCAAAACAAGAGAAAGCTGACCCAGAACAGTCCAAATAAGCAATGTGAAATATTCATGCCATTCTTTCATATTGTCTTATCACTGCTTAAGGTTTTGTAATTTTGTGATATATTAAGAAGTATATATATTTGGTCTTTGTCTCCATTTGTGACACAAAGTGCCTAAAATCCTTGGAATCTCCAAAATAATAAGTGCTTTTCTGTATGCTAATGAGCTGACTAGTAGCTGAGGGTTCCAGGATAGCCTCAGGATGGTGACTGGTTGCCAGGAGAATCAATCTTGTGATTAGAGGGTTGGAAATTTTAGCCCCAACCCCTGACCTTCTAGGAGGGAACAGGGACTATGGGAACCTATTCAGCAAAGGTCAATGGTTTTAGTCAATATTGTCTAAGAATGAAGGCTCTGTAAAAACCCAAAGGCACAGGGTTCAGAGAATTTAGAGAGCTTCCGGGTTAGCAAACCTGTGGAGGTGCTGGGATAAGGCATGGAAGCTCTACACCTCTCCTGGACACCTTGCCATATGATTTTCTTCCATCTGACTCTTTCTGAGTTGTATCCTTCTGTAGTAAACTGATAAGCTAGCAAGTAAGCTTTTATCCTGATTTCTGTGAGTTGTTTTATGAAATTATTCAACCTAAGGAGGAAGTCATGGGAACCTTTGATTTAGAGATAGTTAGTCAGAAGCACAGATGATACCCTGAAATTTCAGTTGGCATCTGAATTGTGTGTGCGTGGTCTGAGCCTATAGGATCTGTGCTAACTGTAAGCAGCCAATGTCATAATTGGTTGGTTGGAAAACCCACATATTTGGTGTCAAAATGTTGACAGCACATAGAACAGTTTTTGTTTGTTTGCTTTTCATTTTAGATTTAAATTACCACTGAATGATTGCTCAATATGTATCTTCATCTAAAAACTCATTCCTGGGCTTCATACTCTTATACACAAATGCTGATGAATATTTAAACTTATGTATTTCACGTATGCCTCAAAAACTAAATACAATGCATATATATTGTTATTCACCCATTCCCCTCTGAAAAAAAAATCTGTCCCTCAATTCTTTTCTCAACAAAAAGTACAATCTTTCTCCTAATTGCCCAAATCAGGGAGCTGTTGAAATTACTGTACCTTTTCTTACCTCCCCACTACCTGCAACAAATCATTTACCAAAATTGGTTGTTTCTATGTCCCACCGCCTCCCAATCAACAGCCTACCACCTTTTTCCTTCAGGGTTCAATATTTGCCAGATTGTGGTGAACATCTGTTTTCTCTGTCTATACTATTGCTCCTCTCCCATACTTTTCTTCTATGCAGTCTGTGCGATTTCTCTAAAATGAAAATCAAATTATGTGAAGTAACTTCTTCAAGGAAATCAAAAACTTTGTGTGATCACCAGTATGGTTTAAAAGTTCCTTATCGTGGTTACAACCTGTAATGCATTTGACACGTTTTGATCCTTGGTCTCATCTCTCAATATTTTCTTAGCATCATATAAACCAAGTTTATTAAATTACATTATATTCATATTTTTAATAGAAAATATAAAATATTTAGGAATAATTAATGGCTACATTAAATGTACTTAGTAATTGTAAGAAACATGCTATTTTTCTGAAATAAAGTGTAAGAAAAGTACGTGTCTTGTGGCTGACAGCTAGAATTCCATGAACACTTAAATTTCCTGTCATTTCCATGCCTTGGCAGAAGCTACTCTGTCATCCTAGAAGGTATACTTCACCTCTGCTGTACCCTTCACCAACAAACATTTAGTTATCTTTCAACACTCTACTTAAAAGCTATGTTTTGGCAAAGTTTACTGACCTACTATTCAGCACCTTCCTCAATACCTTAGGATGCTCTTAGCAGCAATATTTTGACTTTGTACCTGTCCTTGTCTCTACCCACCTAGTTAAGTAGCGTGGTATGCTGAGTAATGGCCCCCAAGGTTAATGTTCTAATCCTCAGAATCTACAAATTTTGCCTTTCATGGTAAAGGGGACATTGCAGATGTGCTTAAATTAAGGATCTTGGGTTTTGGAGATCATCCTGGTTATCTAGGTAGGCCCAATGTAGTCACAAGAGTCCATATGAGCAGAAGGCAAGAGGGTCAGGGTAAGTAATAAGAGACGTGACAGTGAAAGAAAAACTGGAGGAGTAAAATGAAGAGGCTATTTACCAATGAATGCAGATAGCTACTGAATACTGAAAAAGACAAGAAAACAGATTATTCTCTCAAGGCCTCTAGAGAGAACTAGCCCCACAAAATTGTTAACTTTAGCCAGGTGAGAATGAATTTGGACTTCCATCCTTCCAGAATTGCAAGTGATAAATTTGTGTTGTCTTAAACCACTATTCTTGTGGTAATTTGTTACAGCAGCCAAACAAAAACAAAACAAAACAAAAAAAGGATAAAACACTAAAATTAATTCTAATGCACATACTTTTAAAATTATGTATTATATTTATCTCTGTCATCATTAGGTGTCTTAATGACAGATATCATGTATTTATCTCAGTATCCCTGCACTTAACAAGACAGCCAGCATAGAGCTGTGATTAAAATGTGCTGAAAGAATGAGTGAGTGGGTGAGTGAATGAATAATGTTCGGATGTTTAAATTAATGCATTAATAAACAGAATTCCATAGACAAGTTTTCTGCTTTCTAAGAGACTTTGGACTTTCTAAATAATTCCAACAATAGCCAGTGATTATACATCAACTCTGCATATTTGATTTATAGTGAAAATATGCTGACCCACTTGAGTTTCCTGAAGTTGCTAATGCTTGAAATTCAAGATATGAATTAGGACTACAATCATAAACTCTAGAGTGTTCCTACTTTGATATGATCAGAATAATGTTCAGATTATTCAATTGTGCTCTCTGAAAATAGAAGCAAAGTGTGGAGTACAGGATGTTTATTAGGACTCACTACATGTGAAGAGAGATGTCAGTATCAGACTAAGGAAGAAGTCAAACCAAGATGCAGGTCTGACAAAACATCAGGAAAGCTAGCAAGGAGTTATGGAGTATTGCCTGTGGAAGTGACACTCTTAAGGTCAAAATGGCAAAGGCCTTTGTACTCTGTCTCATTCATTCACCGAATGGAGCTGCCCTGACCCGTGTGTGACCTCTAATAGGTTGTCTGTGGTTGAGGCACACCCTGCAGGAGTTTCAAGCTGGTTTGTAAGTCCTTCCTTGAAGGACTGAGCAGCACACCTTTGTATCGATAATTAAACCCATATCCTGAAAGTTTCCTTCGTCCCAGGTCGTTAAGAACAACTAGAATTCCAGACACATCTTCATTTTTCTTTTTCACCATGAATAAATGCTATATTTAAACTGAAATATATAAATGCTTTATTTGTTTGGAAATATATTCAACTCAATATTTTATTTAAAAATAGAAAATTGGGTATAATATCAAGAACTGGTGGATAGATTGGAGTACTTACCAGAATCACTGGAAATTATGACATTTGACTAAGCCTATGGAATTAAAGAAAGATATGTCTCTGATAGAATGAAAGGAAGATATGTCTTTAGACACATGGTAATATAACATGTTATAAAGCAAGCTTGTCATTTCCCATGCTTCCTACTTCAAAAGTAAACACATGTTACAGACTTCATGTAATTTTTCATAATACAAATAAACATGGGTACATGTAATTATATAATCTTCAAACTATGTTCAGTAAATAAAAGCCTAGAAGTTTTAACTAATTTAGTAAAGAAAAAAATGAAATAAACATTATTAAGTGAAAAAGATAATTAAACAAAGTCATTTTGACATCTGATTATGACAAAATATAAACAAATTTATATTAAGTAAGTCATTGTAAACAAATAAAAGAGATGATGATTTTCCAAATAGTTGCTAAAATGTAAAAGTTTCAAATTACAAGAACATAAAGACCTGACTGCAAGTCTACTGAGGTAATAGTTGTTTAGATTAGGGACTGAATACAGAAGTTTTAAAAAGTCAAAATAGAAAAAAAAAAAAAAAAAAAAAAACAGAACCAAGAAAGCATAGTTTAGATAGGTTTTGGAAACATGTTACTGCTGTCAATTAAGCTATTACTTTAAAAGTGGCTATAATTATATATATTTAAAACCTGTCAATTTTCGGTATAGTATACAAAATTTAACAATAACGTATTTCCAAAAGGGCTATGAAAAACAGGAAAGATCTCATTGTTAAGCAGCAGTCATTTTCAGCTCAGTGTCTCACAGAGTTTCTGTTACCTAGTAGCCATTAGTTATTAGTTATTTGGTGAGTTTATTCTACCCCTATCCCCAACATACTCTTCAGCTTAAATTATAATAATTTGGACACTGAAGAATCTTTATAGTAGTGACTATTGTATAACAGATTGATTTTTTTGGCTCCAAATGTTCACTCATACCCCTATGTAATATAGCACATTTGAAATGCTATCTTGACCCAGTTTTGTGGTTTTGACTAGAGCCTGGTCAGTTCCCACTTTCGAACAGCTAAGTGTTTGCCTTATTGTATTTTCACACTTGAGCCCAGTAAGCACCTACCTAAATCATCCTCGGGCCAGCTATCAGACAATTAGAGACAGCCTTTATGTTCCTGAGCCAATGAAATTATGCAAATTGGCCAATCCTACTTATTCTTGTGCTAGTCTCCGTTAGAGAGGAATATGCTGGCCACATACTGGTATCTCCTGGAAATAGAGTCTTTTATAGACCTTAAGTTTGTGACTCTTTATATCAAGCTGCCAATTATGTTTTGAGTCACAGAAGCAGAACCAGACAAGCTGGGCACAGCTACAAAGGACTTCTCGATGTAGAATGGAGTAAATCTCAGCCCTCTGGCATATTCCACTTGCAAGAGCGGATGGCCTCTAATGTCCTCAATCGCTTGCCGGATGCCATGGTGTTGGAGGTTACCCCTTTTCCAAGCCCTTTGGATACCTGGGAGCCGCTTGTGATTAACTGAGTGAACAGCAGTGGGAGTTTGTAGAGTGTACAATAGTACTGGCACTGTCATACATTATGGAGTACAGGGAAATATTGCTGCTTTCCAATTTTTACCCAGAATGTTCCAGATAAAGAATGAAACCCAAGGGTCTGGTCGCTTGGTCAAACTAGGTAGTCATCTTAACACCTTAGATCTTAGATATCTTATGTCATCTTAACATCTTAGATACCATGGTCAGCAAATGGCTCCATCTCCACATTTTTGCAAGCTTTTGAACCATTGCCTGAGAATTGTCCCCTTCAGAGTAAAGAACTTTGAAAATCTCTTGCTTCACAAGTATCCAAAATGTAAATCAAGGTTACACATGTTGCTGTTTATACTAAGGCCACAACATAGTGTCTTCCTGGGATGCTTCTTATTCCATTTGAAGTGTCAGATATTACCAATAGTGACTAAGTCACACATTTCGCATCCCAGAATGCACAATAGTGGGCTCTTACAAAAGGCATTCAATGGAACTTTTCTCTCTGAGATAGGTCCCAAACAGTTAATTTAATTGGGAGACTTAATTGGACCTATCAAAGAATCCCTATATAAGTTACAAAATGACAAGTGAATTCCTAAATGCATCTGTATCTTGCTCCAGAATTTAATTTTTTAATTCAAGGCCCAACATATGTAACACTAATTTTAAATATTGTTCCCAATTCCCTTTGCTATTTTGAAAGTTAGATACCTCTGGCCTCCATGTGTACTCATGGCTCTCTGTAAAAACATACACTCCTAAACTCCTATGCCTTAAGGAAGTACTCGTAGCAGTTACTACCATCTGTGCCTTTCTAAACATTAATGAAGATTATTACTTTCCCCAGAAAGGAAACTACCTCATATCAGTCCACCCATTGAATCCCTTGGGGAGTGAGCCTCCCATTTCCCAGTGCCCTCTCCTACTCTTCCCACTTCAACTCACCATCACGACCTCCCACTCTGCATTTCTGAACATGACCACAACCACCTCTTCCCTTGGTTTCAAACAAATATCACTAACCTTTACATATGCTTTACTAACTGTATACCCTCTACAAGGTAACTACTGGAACTACACCTTGACCTAAGGTATTATTATGATAAAACCACATAATTCATACTTTTAAAACATTTTACAACTCCCCCAAGATTTTATTAGGGCCCCCAGAAATTCCAGCTCTGTTTTCTTAGTAATGCCATAAAATGGAGACCTTGGTGATGGAACTGGCCTACAAGGACTCTTCATTCTTCTACATGTTTTCCCCCTATTTACTCCCATAATAAAATGTTTTCTATGCTCTTTTGGACAATTTATACTCTACTTGGTGAAAGTCTTTACTCCTACTTGGCCATTGAAATACGCCAAGTAATCAAGCTCAAAACTGATGTCAAGACTTTAAGGGATAGATTGTAACACAGTTTTTGCTGTTATTTAATCACTGTCTGGAACCAGGCTAGAGGCCCTGGCTAGAGGGTAGTAACTTCCCCTTCTTGGCAGCTGATTAAGTCCACTCCCCAAGCCAACCACTGCCTTTATTGAGCTTTCAAACTCTTGGCCACTATGTAGACCCCTCAATAGCCCCAGGGCCAGGTATCAGGCAAATAGACACACTCCCTAAGCCCTCCAGCCTGAGAAATTGTTCAAGTTAGCCAATACACAAGCATCCTGGGAAAGTAGCTGAATCCACTATACTTGTTATACATAAATTGCCCCGCCATAGCTTCAACTTGCTGTTACCCTTTCTCTGGATGCAGCTCCCTAGGTGGCCCTGCCTGGAAAATTTGGAGTTGTAAGTAACAAGAATCTGTCTTTCATCTATTAGAGTGTTTTTATGATTCGTTGTTTTTATCAAAAGGATCTTTAAACCTTAAACAAACACCATATGCATGCACTTGAACTTCCTCCCACTAAAGTTGGAGTACATGTTCCTGTCCCTTTATTTCACTGTTGTTCGATTTGATTTCTTTTTAAACAAAAAATATTGCTGGAAGTGAAAGTGCACCAGTTTTTAGCCTAAACCTTCAAAGACATCTCATTCTTCCCTCTTGCTCCGTTATCGTTGTGAGAAAAGATACCCTGGGGTAGCTGCTATCCCTTCAGGAATAATGAACTTAGGTGAAGCCAAGCTTCCCTAACCAAGCTCAGGTGGACTCAGACTGGATAGTAGAGCCTTCCAGTGGAATTGTGGAACCATTCCAAGAGTGGGATTTGAATGAGCTGTCCCAGTTGACCATGAGTGGATCAAAAGCAAATGTTTATTTTGTATGCCAATGAAATTTTGTGCCTCTGAAATTTTGTGTTTTTGGCAATAGTTGACAGCTACAATATGCATACATGTTTGACTAACTCCTCTAATTATGTTTGAAAAAAAGGATGGCCTGCAACTTTTGAAATCTGCTTTAGTATCAGGCAGCTATAAAAGAACAACACACTAAAGAGATCTATCTTCTCTTTATTCCTTTCTGTAGACTGAAAATATTATGCAGCAGCAAGATGGGATGTCAGGAATGACAATAGATCATTTTCTTTCAACAGTGAATCTACATGCACAAATACCTGAAATAGTACTTCTAATTTGGCAAAGACTCCTCCTTAGTAGTCGTGACAGGTAGCCATGACTGTTAGTTTATTGAAAATAAGCATGCAAGCTCTCCATTTCAAATGAGTGAGGACACCACTCCTCACACTAATGAGTGAAGAGTTATTGGTCATTATCCATTAGGATTCAATTATTCTAAGGTGGAACATCAGAAGCAACTAGAATGGACAGGATTAGATCGTGGATATCACATAGGGATAATCACGTGTCTTTTATCATCGAGTTCCAGTGAAAGCCACGCCATTGACAAGCAGAGCCCCTCAGCAGGTGCCAGGGTAGAGTCATTTCCAGGTGTTGTTAGGAGCACCTCTTCAGAAGAAATCTGTTACTAGAGGTTGATATATTATCTTGTTTGAAAGTGGTATATTTAATTTCTGAATTAAAAAGTAAGGCCAGGCTGGGTGCAGTGGCCCATGCCTGTAATCCCAGCACTTGGAGGCTGAGGCAGGAGGATTGCTTCAGCTAAGGGGTTTAAGATCAGCCTGATCAATGTAGTGAGAACTTGCCTCTTACTAAAAATCAAACAAATAAAAAAAATCAGCAGGGAGTGGTGGTGTGTGTCTATGGTTCCATGTGCCAGCTACTCTGAGGCCAAGGCAGGAGGATCACTTGAACCCAGGAATTTGAGACTACAGTGAGCTATGATCGTGCCACTGGACGCCATCTTGGCTGACAGCAAGACCCAGAGATCCTGTCTCAAAAGTAAATAAATAAAAATAAAAAATAAACGAGGACAGAGATTCGAAACTGGAGGCAATTCATGTGATCAATGAGTAAGATTAATGCATTGCATTTCTCTTATTTGCTCAGTATGGTCATATGATAAGTTTAGGGAAATAAACTATTGTTTACACTGTAAGGATAATTTTAAGATACATGAAATAAATTCTTTACACAACATTCATAAGGAAAACAATATTTAGGATTGAGACATCTCATTAATATCCTGAAAAAATATTTAAAAGTCTTGATACTGAAATTATTTTGAGGAATGAAAATATATCAAAGTGTCAGCAAATACAAAGACTGAATGAAACTATAAAATACTTGTTAGTTTTAAATTTATTCGACCTTGTACTTGTTGAAAGTACACAAGCAGAAATTTTGCGAATAGTTAAATGCTAAGTATTATGGGGAAACAAAGCAATGGAAGACCACTCTTCTCACAAGGAATTTATATTATAATAATTAAACAAGTCAACAATATAAGAATACTCCTAAGGCAAAAAAGTTTCATTCAATATTTATTATAATTGAAATATGTCTTTACTGTATGGATAAAGTTCCTGTCATACAGAAACTTTCAATGCTTTATTGAGGCTACACAGCTAAACGGAAGTAGAGTCCTAAGTAGAACCCAGGTCTCTGGACATGAAGTTCAGGGATAATTTTTTATTCATGGATCTGTACGTGAAAGTAAATAGGGTGGTAATAATGTTTTATTAAGCATGGTAGAGATGCAAAAATGAGAAAAAAATTTGGTTTCAGTATCCCCGAAGGTTTTCTGGAAGTTGTACAGCCGAAGATAGGTCTTGAAGCATGGTTGAATATAGAGACAGAGGGCTTGGAGAGGTGAAATAGGCTAAGATAAGCAAAAAATTAAATTTTGGGTTTGAATACCAGTGATTAGAGAGTTAGCATGACTCAAGTGTTAATATAAATAAATAAGGTATGGAAGCTAAGTTGCAAAGACTGTGCATTATAAAGAAAACAAACTTCACATAATAAATTACAAAGGGGATTTTGGAAGAGAGAAGTGTATTAGTGTTCTACCCCATAACTATAGTTTTGAAAAACAGTTTAACAATGTTATGCAAAAATAATAAAAAGCAAATATATGAACAAGTGATTGCAGTTTTGATGTGAGAACTGACATATTTATTGTTGGTTGGGGGAAAATAAAAGGGATATTTATTTATGTGTGTGTATGTAGATATATATATATATATGTGATATGATAGACTCACTGGATTTCGTACTTAAGAACATTTACTTCAACTAACTAAACATTGCCTACGTCTCTTCTACAATACAGATCTAGTATTTGGTTTTCTGGTCCATGTTTGAAAACTCCAAGATCACTACATTAATATTTTCTTCCAGTAGTCAACTCAGCTTTTGAATATTTCTGGCTCTTGATAAAAGTTTTCCTTATTTGGGTCTAAAATTGTAGTTCAGTGCTTAGAGTGCTTTATAATTTTCTTTTTCAACGGTATACTTATATTTTCTTCAACCATACATTTTATACTAATAATATTGAGCCTCTAAATGAATAATCTTATATTCCTGTGTTTTGAAAGTAGAGTGTCCATCCACAAACATAAGACTTCAGGTGTAACATGTCTATAGTAGAACAGAATTATCTTCCTCAGTATTCTAAACACTCAGTTTCCATTTGTATAACATACATTTTTTTCTTGGACAAAATATCATATCGTCTTAAACTGAATATGAGATCTCAGGTTCAATTCTTCTTCACAATGCTATTGTTAAAAAATCCTTTATTTACAAGAGAAATTGGTATTTTGTAACCAAGTACAAAACTTACTCTTGTTAAATGCTCATTTGCTATTTAAATATCTGCAAACTGCTTGTTCATTTTTAAATTTGAATTTTGTTGTAAAATGTAAAAATTACAGTTTTATAGCATCTACAAAGTTAATAGGCATACCGTCTAAATTTTTGTCAAAATACTGAAAAATATTGAGTAGGAGAAGAGTAAAAGAATCACACTGAATTGGAAGTAACAAATGACCAATTGGATTAAAGTCTGGCTATTGCTAAGAAACAGGGAAATAATAAGCATGTACCTTAATAAATGGAAGGAAAGAACAGCAAAAGTTCCTAGACAATAAGGAGAATAAAAAGCAAAATAACCACTTTTATTTAATTATTATACTTAAAATCAGTGCTACCGTTCCAAGTCTTTGCCACATACATTCACAAGTAAATATGTTCCATATGCCACACTGTAGAGTTCATAGTTTTTCTCTCTCCACTTAGGAGTTCTTCAGAGGTAGAGGACGTGAACCATATATTGTTGATAACTCTATAGTTCCCCGCAAAAGACTGAATATATAACATTATCATTGTAATCACATTTTGATTAACTTAACAAAACATCTCTTTAAGCTTCGTGGTCAAAATGATGTTCATGTCAATTAAGGCCTTTTTAAATTTTGGGAAAATATTTCTGCATTCATTTTAAAAAGTAGATGTATAAAGAACATAATGACATTAAACATTAAAACATATTTAGGCTGGTTTCAAACAGAATTCCATATAGAACATGAAACACAATGAATCTATTAAATGAGGCAGAATATCAAGTCACAGCTTCCTAAGTTATTAGAAGCTGTGTGGATCCTCTCTCAGCTGGAAGTGACTAACTCTAGGTGTCATAGCATCCTGCTGACAGCTTAGCTCTTATATGACAGTCGTGATTAAACATTATCCATAAATTTTTTTCATTTCATCAAATTGAATCATAATTTTCAAGGCAAATAAAAGATTCATTTTTCACAAATATTCATAGAGCTGTCCTCAAATGATACTGTGAGATTCGACTTCTTCCAAACCCAACTTATAGAGAATGAATTTTAAAATCTCAATATAATGTGTCAAAAGTGAAAATTAACTCCATATTCATCTTCTACACAATGATAGGGAAAATTTTCCGTGGCTGTCCTCTTGTCAGATTTTCTATTTCAGATATGCATATAATAAAATACAAGTGTTTTAAAAAATGTGATATCCTTTAAGAATGTAATTCTTTCTACGTCTGAGGTGAAGTAAAGGTAACAAAGGAGCCTCATAGCTTCCCACGTCACGTCAGAAGATATTGACTTCCGGTTTTTTCTTTGTTTTGTTTTGTTTTTTTCCCAATGAAATAAGGTAATAGGAATCATGAAAACCTTAAACTATAAATCGACAGGATTCGATATAAAAGTTGTGTGTGTAAAAAAACTGAGAATTTCTAGTCTTTTTTGGCTGATAAATTATTTGAATTTTCCTTTGAAACTTCCTAAGGAACAAGTTTAACGAGGCAAAGTTATCTGGTTAGTTCTTGTCAATTCTACTTCTGAAAGATCAGAGTAGTATTGAGAGAGGCCACCTCTGGGCCAGAGGCTAGAATTTTGATGCATTTATTTTGTGTTACAACTTTTTCCCTGAGCACCTGTTATATAACATACAGGGCATTGGGTGTTACCTGGTGACAGGGAATGAGAAAAACATTGTTTATTTGCTAATTAATGCAACAAAGATTGGTCAAAGCAGTCTCTTCTACAGGTGCTGGGGATAATGCTTTAAACAAAGCAGACAACCTCTTGTGTGTTTTATATTTTAGTGGAGGAGGAAAAGACTGAAAAAAAGCATTATATTATAATGTATAATGTTGCACAGTGAATAGTACTATGAACAAAATTGAAACAGGGAAAGGAGATAGAGTTAATTTGTTCTTTCTTTTACCAAACATTTATTGAATGCATACAGCATTATATGCCAGGTCCTTTTAGGCAAGAAAGACCTATCAGTTAATAAAACATTGAAAAAGTAACCCTCATAGAGCTTACATTATATTTTAAAGGGAAAAGCAATAAATCTTTTAAGTAAGCATATGATATACAATCATAGAAAGCAAAATGTGCAACAGGAAGTTCCTCATGTGCAACATCAAAGAAGGAAAGAAATTGATCTGATTAACAAAAGAGACAGCCCAAAATGTTGGTGCAAGCTTGCAGTGGACCACTACCACATTTCAGCCCCAGTCAGCGTTGGCCTTAGAGACAGCAACAAAGGGAACTTCTCTTGGTGAACAGAGCTTTGAGCAGTCAACTCAGTCATTCATTTTGCATGAAATGAGAGATGACGAAAGGTACAGATAATATATTGATTCCTGGGTTGTGACAGTGGCATGACTCAATGGTCAGCGTCCTCAAATGAAAGACTAATAAGTCAGGGCTAAAGAACTCTGGGAAGTAAGTATATGGAAGATCCTACAGGAGTGGGCACAACACACGCACATATGTGTAACTAATATTAATTTCTTCCAGAGAGAACCCATTTCCAGGGAGCATCTCTTCAACAAGGTAGACAGGATGACTATTGCAATGCTTGCACAATGAGCACATGAACAGGGGTGTCATAGCAGAAGGATTAAGGCTATGCATGAGGGTGATAACATGTATTCATCTTCACTAAGACTGATCTATTGCTACCGTTGCTGAATGTCCAGCCTCAGAGCAATGCATATCATTGCAGAGTCACTACTTCTCGGGAGTTTAAGCAGCCACTTGGTGACAGATCAATGAAATAAGACCCCTTCCACCAGAAATGGGATAATGATTGTCCTTTTCAGAAAAAATGCACATTCTGGACATGAGTTTGCCTTTTTTGCACAGTTCTTCAATCAACACCATCATTTAAGGGCTTAAAAAAATGCCTGACATCTCAACAGAGCATTTCATGTGGCATTGCTTTAAAACAAGGAGCCTACTTTATTACAAAAGAGGTATGATGACGAACAGATAATCAGAGGACTCGTGGGGCTTACTACTTGTATTCTATCATACTGACAGAATAAAGACTCAGTTAAGGAGCCAGCTCAGAGAAAAAATCCCAGGGTGTTGTCTTCCAGTGTACACCACATGTACTGAAGCATAGGTCTGGCAGGCAAGGAGTAGAAGTGGCATCCCCTGCTTGCCATTATTCCTAGTTATTTTTAGCATATTCCCATGCTCAAAATATGGTGCTTTCCATCCCACCTTAGACTTTGCTAGTTTAGAGATGTTATTTTCCAAGTGGAGAAGAAATGTATGAAGTACCTTGAACTCCTAATCCTGGTGCAGTTGGAATGTACTAGTGGAAGTCATCGATCTTGATAATCATGAGAAGATATAGTTGCTACTACACAGTGAGGGCAAAAAGAAATATGTCTGGAACCCAGTAGATTCACTGGGATATGTCTTGATGCTTTTTATCCAGTGATAATCAAAAATGTTAATTGCATAGAACACATGTCCAGAAGCTCAAAGTAACTTAGGAATAATAACCCCTAAATCCAAGGTCTGGATCACCCCATTCAGTAAGAACCAAAATTATAGCTGAAAGTGGCCAGCTGTAACTTCACTGGATAACGTCATATAAAGTTGTCTGTTTTCTGCTTGTTTAAGGATGCAGCAGTTCACAAAAATACTTAAAGACTGAATTTTTATGCTTCTTCTCAGGGAAGAATTGAAGGTGAGGATTGAATATCGTAGTACAGTGTGAGCAGATCTGACCTGCACAATGAATGGATTGTACCAAATTCAGATTATGCATGACCCATCTCTGCACACTTGCTTTGCTTTCTAAATGGGGTGGCACTCAATGGCTGGTAATATTCCCATCCTGTGCCCACTCTCATTTCAACAGACTGAAAACCTTGCTGGATATGCCCTATGGGTGCCTTACTTCAACCTACATTGGAAGTCCTTCCTTTTATTTCCCTGGGTTCCTGATTACTGCTGAAGTATAAGATACTACAGGAATTAATGCTGTGTGGGATGAACACTGAAGGCATGAGACAAACTAGACATTTTTTTTTCTCCCTGCTTCCCCCAGGGTAAACAGTCAGAGAAGCAACCCCTTGGAAGATGGCTCACTAGACAGAGAAATTGTTTGTCTCAAAGTTCTGACCTGTTTAATAATGCCACTCCTTATATTTGTTTTGCCTCCTTCCCCTACTAACTTCTCATCCTCTTCCCAACCTCAAGAATTTCTTGGGTTGCACAATCAATAACACAGTTACTATAAACATTTTGCCTAGGGTTTGTATTTTAGGGCAACAGTCCCCAACCTTTTTGGCACAAGGAACCAGTTTTGTGGAAAACGATTTTTCCGTGGACAGGGTAGGGGGATGGTTTCAGGATGAAACTGTTCCACCTCAGAGCATCAGGCATTAGATTCTCATAAGGAACGTGTAACTTAGATCTCTCACATGCACAGTTCACAGTAGGGTTCACACTCACAAAAATCTAATGTCACCGCTGATCTGACAGGAGGTGGAGCTCAGGTGGTAATTCTTGCTCACCCACTGTTCACCTCCCGCTGTGCAGCCTGGTTCCTAATAGGCCACAGACCAGAACCTCTCCGTGGCCTGGGGGGTTTGGGAACCCTTGTTTTAGGGAACACTAAGACAACGGGTTAAAAAAGAAAACAGTTGCCCATATTCAGTATCACCTATGGGGACCCTGTGATATTACTATGAGAAAATTAGAAGACACAAATGTACTGAAAAACAACAACAACAACAACAACAAAAAAAAACAGTATCTGTTTCCAAAGCTTTAAGCAGACTGTGCCTGCAAGCCCTGATTTAACACAGATATCTTCAGAAAATTCATTCTATACCATTCTGTGCAACATGACTTTTCAAATAAAAATCATTGTTCTAAATTAAATAGACTCATTTTTGCTTCAAAGTTTTCTTGTTCATGTGTGAAAACTGAAGATACTGCTGTTAATGTGTTGGTTCTGCTAGCAAAAAAAAATTTCTCAACCAGTTAAGTAATTTCAGTTTATTACTTACATGCTTTATTAATTGTGTACATCGATAAATGTTAACAAATAAAACTCATGGAAGTTTATTCTGTAAAAGGTGAAACATTTAATGTGATTGTGAATGTTATTGAAAATTCAGTTTAAAAGTTTAACACAAAATTATTTCTTTTTGTGTTAATAATTCAAATGAAAATTTTGGTATAGCATTCACTGTGGTAATAAAACTATAGTGGTAATAAAACTATAGTAACTAAATTACTAGGCTATGCCGGGCATGGTGGCTCACACCTGTAATTTCAGCACGGTGGGAAACCAAGGCGGGGGATCACGAGGCCAGGAGTTTGAGACTAATCCTGGTCACCATGGTGAAACCCTGTCTCTACTAAAAATACTAAAAATTGGCTGGGTGTGGTGGCGGGCACCTGTAATCCCAGCTACTTGGGAGGCTGAGGCAAGAGAGTCGTTTGGACCTGGGAGGTGGAGGTTGCAGTGTGCCGTGATTGCATTGCACTCCAGCCTGGGAGACAGGGCAAGACTCCATCTCGAAAAGGAAGGAAGAAAGGAAAGAAGGAAGGAAGGAAGGAAGGAAGGAAGGAAGGAAAGAAATCTTAATTGGTTGTGCTATTCATGTAACTCAAAATTGCATCCTAAACATGCAGTTGTGAAAATGTACAAATATTTTATTTTATGTATTATTCTGTATGTTTTGCTCACAGTCAAAATAACACCAAATAAGTTTTATGACAAGGCTGATGTGACATCTTTCAAAACAAAACAAAATGGACAACTAGAATGTGGGAACACAGTCTTTCTGTCTTTGTTCTCCATCATTAGCTAACATTTTAAAGTATATGGTACTTAGAAGAACTAACTTTAAGTAGCCTAAATGTAATCTACTGATACTGCATTTTTAGCAGCCTAAGTGTAGTGCACTTACTGCATTTTTAATAGTCTTATAATTTGTATTGCAGTTCTCAAAATTAATTATGTGTATTTATTCAAAACATGTAATGAATGTAGCTTCACAAAACTTATCTTTAAAAATTATAAATGTAAATTAAAATCAAAACTTGAAAACAGAAAAATATTAAAATTTTCTATAAACACATAGAAAAACTGAACAAATAAAATGAGGGTACAAAGAAGTGTAATATTTAATTCTGAAATTTTGCAAAGTTGGCTTTGGAATATCCCACTCTGTGGGAAGAATTTTTTTGAAGTGGCTCCAATTTTACTTGGATAATCTTATATTCTGCACCAGAATGAAATCAAACTGAAACTGACTATGATTTGATAGTGTCAAGGTTTACAAAAGTAGTCTATAGAATTTTAAATAACAAAATAGAAGACAAGTTTTGACTTCTAAAATATTTGTCAAAAATTATAATTGGAGGCAAAAGTATAGCACCTGCAAAAATATATGAGCTGAAATATTTATATATTTCAAATTGAAGAAAATAGAGTTGATAATATTATTTATTTAGCAGAAATTTCTCCAAGCTTACAAGCTACTTCATTCTCTAGAAGAAAATTATTTTCTCAAATAAAACCTTTAGGATTCACAGAGACTGAGATGAGGGTTTCAGTATTTTCAAATTTATTAACCAAAAATGTTCGTGGAAGATAATTTTTAGGCAAATTAAAAATAAACAGACAACATTAAAATATTTTGAACAAATACCACTGACATTATATTAGAGTTGGATACTATAAAATTAATTAAAGAATCAAAAATATATTAAATAAATTGCTACTTACACTATTGTAAATCTTCCAATGATAAATATAGGGAACTTTTTGGTGTTTCATGTACACTTGCTGTTTTTAGTTTTAGAAAATTGCATTTTAGAAAATAACTTTTGAATAGTACTGTTTCATAGATTTAACACTATCATAACACCAATTGTTTTTTGTCAATAGTGCCTATGTCAAAATTATATACTTTTTTTTTTTTTTGCGACAGAGTCTCGCTCTGTCGCCCAGGCTGGCGTGCAGTGGCCAGATCTCAGCTCACTGCAAGCTCCGCGCCCCGGGTTTAGGCCATTCTCCTGCCTCAGCCTCCCAAGTAGCTGGGTCTACAGGCGCCTGCCACCACAACCGGCTAGTTTTTTGTATTTTTTAGTAGAGACGGGGTTTCACCATATTAGCCAGGATGGTCTCGATCTCCTGACCTCGTGATCCGCCCGTCTCGGCCTCCCAAAGTGCTGGGATTACAGACTTGAGCCACCGCGCCCGGCCTAAAATTATATACTTAATTATTTTAGCTTTCCCTGTCATTCACAAAAGTATTTTGGGGGGGCATCAAATAATATGGTCATCATAATGCTACTTCAGAAAACAAACCAACAAACATGTAAAGTATACAAATAAATGTTTGATATAAATATCAGGTGGTGAGGAAAAGGAAAAGAAAGTTTTGATCGAGACTACTCTAGATCAGGTGGTCACTGAAGCTATTTTGGACAAGGAAACCTTTTAGCACATATATAGAAGTGATGATGGAATTGTGAATATCTATTGGAAGAGCAATCTAGACAAAGGCAAACTATGAAAAAAAAAAATACCTCAGCCAAAACCCAGTCTTATAGTAGTGAAAAGGCTAAAGTGATTGAAGGAGAGCAGCAAGGCCTAGTGGCTGGAAATTACATGAAATTTTGGGGAGAGCCTGGACCAGATCATAGAAAGTCTTTGTAGATTTTCAATATTTTTTTTTCTTACTTTCTATGTGTGACAGAGAACAGTGGAAGTTTTGTGGGGCGGAGTGACATCATCTGGTTTATGTTTAAAAACATTCTTCTAGTTGCTATGCTAAGAATAGATTGTAAGGATTGGACCTAAAGAGGAAGGAATAAGTATACAAAGAGCAGTAGAAAAAATATTAATAATTAAGAGAGAAAAGGAACTTAACTGATGAATATGAAGAACTGTGCTGGATATCTACAAAAATTATCTAGTATTGCTAATGGATGTGTGTATATATTAGTTGATTTGCTTCAACAGTATACTGTAATTGAAAGTTTCAATTGCTTATAAGTTATTCAAGCACATATGAAGATAACATACAATTTTAACTATATTTTAACTACAGTTAAAAATAGTGCAATCTGAAACTTTCACAATTACTCTTAGGAGGATTAGTGTTCAGTACTGAAATTAATGAAATGATATTATCTCAATATGCATATTCAAATATGAATAAGTAGTTAAGCTCAACAATAGCGTAAGCAAAAGATTGTGATAATAAACTCCATTATCTGAATTAACGAATGGCTCACCTCACTTGATAAGGTCACATTGAGTACCAGTGCATCTCGTAATACAATTTTATCATTCAGTTCTATGAATCTGCGTAACTATTCCTGTATATTTTAACAAGAAATAAAAATCACAAAGAGATAAAGGTAAGTTGCCTGTGGGAGCCTGAAAAAAAAAAACCAACCAGAATAACAAATTCTTCTTGGTTTAGAATATTCCCAAATTGTATGCTTTTTACATTTTTTCAATGATTCACCATGCAGGTATTTAAATAGTAAATAAGGCATTTAAATGTTTCTTTGATATAAATCCCTGTTTTAATCTCTAGTTAAGGTTCCTCAAATTTCTTGTCTCATACGTCTAGTGATTAACAAAATTATACACATAGTGTCATACACATAAGATCTATGAGGACCTCACTTACTGAATATTCACATGTGGTTATTGTATTACTCTCTACCTCTGTGAGTTCCCTAAAAGGGAAATTGTGTGCCCTGAAAATAAATTTATGTGTGATTTTGTCAAATCATCCTTGGAGACAGAACCTGGAAGCAAACCATATTACAACGCCAAATGTGTTTCTCATGAGGCCAAATAAATTAAATCTTCTTCAGGGAAGCCATATAAAGGCTGGATTACAACATCCATGCTCTGCATTCAGACTGAAAGCACCAAGGTTATACAAAACTGAGTGGCCCTATCAAATCATTTCATTATTCCCTGCTAATTACACTAAAACCTCTATCCTTTTCAAAGCATTTTTATTTTGTCTTCTAAATGTTAGTAGTTTAAAAATAACCATGATTTAAGCCATTATTACTGTATTCTCAGCTATTATATACATAACGAAATCTCTTACTCACCCCAATTAGAGGAAGTTACAGACACAGGTTATGGCATAGGGCAAAAAGGTGGCCGCCTAATTGAAAAAAGATGCTGTCCAGGTACCTATAAATAGCTCTTTAAAAACCTCCACCTTTGCTATCGTTTTCATTCAATTTATGACTTTTAAAACTGCAGTTCCAAAACTGGGTGCCAAAGTGCCTTGGGGCACTACCATGAATTAACAGGAGCACTGAGGGATAGTTTAAAATTTCTAGGAAAACAGAGTGACATCTATTGGGCACCATGCAAGTTACAACTATTAACGTGGGAGCTTACTATTTAGTACATGAAGCTATTAGCTTTGTGCTTTGTTTTTATTTAACTTAGGTGTTTTGTGGAAAAAAAAAAAAAAAAAAAAACCCGAGACACTAAAGTTGTCATGAACTCAGAGACTTTGAGAGCCACTGTTTTATACATAATTTCAGTACAATGTGCAGTGAAGCCTCAAACTTCATAGTGAAGCATGCCAAGATCAATTTTTAAAGAAAGCATATATAATTTTAGAAATTATTTATTCCATAGATAACTGCAATTTATTACTAAAAAATTATAAAATGACTTAATGTACATATGCCAAAAAAAGAAGAAAGTATAGAGATGTATCTTTATGATATCTATGTAAAGGAAAATTTTATAAAGAGGCTACTAAAGATGCTGACTATAAAATTTAAAAGTGTTAACTTCAACACAATAAAATTTAAAACTTTCATCCATCATAAGACGTAAAGTAGAAAATACACAACAGTGATACAGATATTTTCAGTAATATAATAATTAGTATCTAAACCATACAAAATTCTTATAAATTAATGAGAAAAGCAATCCAATAGGAAAAGTGGGAGGACAAAAAAAATAAGCAAGCATTTCAACAAAAGCAAATTATAAATGGTTAAAAAAGAAACAATTTTTAAACAGAGAAAATGCAAATTAGGCACACTGAGATTTTATTTTATGCCATTTGATGGGCAAAAATTATTGCTCGATCATGCCAACCTTTGGCAGGATAAGCAACTATGTGGGCATCAGTATACTCACACCGGTAGGATAAATAGGTACAATTACTTTGAAAAATGATTTGGCATTATCTTGTAAATTCGAGCATGTGACAATCTTATAACCCAGCAATTTCTTCTGTTTTTTTACCTTAGAATAACTCACATGCCTCAAGAAAGTATATAAAATAAAATTTAAAGCAGCATTATTTTTGTAACAGCAAAAACAGAAATAGCAGAATATCTGTAGACAAAGGAGTCAATAAACAAACTGAAATTTATATAGTCGAATGTCAAAGAGTTTAACAATAAACAAATTATACCTGCCCAACACATTACTGAATTTTGGAACCATAATGTTAAGTTAAAAAAAGCAAAACACAAATAATACAACTACAATATATTAGTTAAAAAGCTTAAAACAAGGAAAGCTATATAATCTTATGCAGACATATGATAAAACAAAAATTTTGAAAGCAAAAGAAGAAACACACAATTCGGGAAAGATGTTGCGGGGGAAGATTCAAGTGTTAATGTTTTAGCTTTTAAATTAGATGATGACTTTATGGGTGCTATTGTATTATTATTGTTAAGCTTTACATTTATATATGCATTAGAATAATTTTTTGCATTTTAAAATATTTATAATACATGGAAACATATGCATGTTTTCATTCAGTCTTCACTAACATGCTGAGAACTAGTTAAATTCCATACTACTGAGAAAGAAACAAATGCTTAGAATCACTTACCCATGTCACTCATCCAATTAGAATCAAATTGAAATTAGTACCTTTCCAGTGTTCATATCACTTTGCAATGAACATCTTTTTTTCCAGAAATGGCAGAACATAAGAGGGATCTGATAACACGAGGTTTTCCCTAGACTACTTAGTGAAATTGGTTTAAGGCCATAATGGGCTCATCCCAACATCATTTTAATTAATTTTGAACATGACTCAGAAATATAAATCTTTTATTTATTTATTTATTTTTAGTGTGGCAAGTGGGAGGGGGACTGATGTGGAGTTGGTTCCATTTAGCTCCACATGTAGACAGGTTCTTGAGCCATTCCTTTCTGCCATCACTGGTGGAATAGGAACATAGGCTCACTCTTTATCTCAGACACTTGCCAATAACCTGAAACTTTAAAAGTGTTAGTGGCAGTTTAGCAGAAATGAGGGGTACCCTCATGGGATAATTTTATTATGAATACAGCAAAGTTTCAAGATGTGCCTAAGTATCATCCCTTTTGAATAGCCAATGGAAGTTATGCCCAAGGTTCATGAAAGAAGAGATGCTAAAAGAAAAGCCAATTAACTCTGCTAATACTTTGGTAAAGGCACTGTGTGATGCTCATCAAAGGAAGACTAAATGGTTTGTATTCTCTAACTTGACACTCATGCAGTTCACAGACTAAGAGATGAGTGATGCTTGCTAAAATTATAGCTGGGCAGTCTCTCTGAATGTTAACTCAAATCACGTAAGGCAAGGTCCCACTGGGGTTAGCTCTGTCTTTTCACACCCTATCAGCTTCATTACGTTATTTTTCATCCTTCCAAGCACTGGGAATTCTTTCTATCGTGGGTGAATCTTTACTTTTACACGTAATGTAGTTTCCCTTTGCCCTCAAATTTCTTGTATGTCATTTATTTGCAGGATAATAAGCACATAATGTTCTTAGTTGAATCATTGCAGGACAGCCAACTGATACAACAAAATACTAGACATAACTGTTTGGATTATTCCTTCACATTATGATCTAAGATTTACTCAGGTGTTTTATTTACACTTGTAACCTGTTAAATAACTGTTGTTAGCAGAACAACTGGTAAGGCACTTTTGTTGAATAACATGGATCTTTAATGGGATTTTTCCAGCTAATTTATGTTATTGTGGGTATAAACTGTGGATATTATCAAAAATGTAATTTTATCTCCAGAATGATAATAATTACTTTTCAGTTCATTTCACTTGATACTGAGATGCTATATAAATCTAAGGTTAAAAAAAAATACTTTGTAAGTAATAACACTGTCTGTAACATTAGACATTTATAAATAAATGTCTATTTATTGTTTGATTATTGTCTTATACAATAGAGCTTGCAACATATGATTCCATTCTTTAACCAGAAGAAATTTATATAACTAGCTTTAAATCTTCAAAAATAGCAAAACTGTGTAAGGGTCAATGAATAATGCAGATTTCAATCATAAGTAGCCTTCTATTTTAACATATACAGTAATGTTTAGATGCTAGTAGCTATGTTCTAGCTCACAGTAATTACATTGTTTTATTCTGTTCTTCAAGTACTTCACACTGGTGATTGTTTCTGCAATTGTTTTAATATAAATTATCTTACAACTTATTTTTAAATGTAAGTTAATGTTATTACTTACAATAGTATTCCATATTCATCTATATGTGATTTCAGCAAGAATTGCCCATACAAGCCCTAATCCATGAAAAAATGCAGAGGTCAGTAGCTCTCTTCAAACCTGTTACTGAGAGTCCTTTTGCTCACTCACAGTCACTAGAATATAAGATCCATAAAAGCAGGAGCTCTATTTTTTTTTAACCATTGTTTCTCCAAATTGTAGAAAAGTGCCATTCACATAGTCAGTGCTCTCTATTTCTTGAGTTGATGGATTTAGATTTGCTCTCAAGTTACTGGCAATCCTGTTGCTGCAAACTTATGCCTGCGTCTGCTTACGAGTAACTTTAAGTTACTTGTAAGAGTATAGACTCAGAGTATACTAATGTGAGGGTATAAAATTGAAATAAAAGTCTAAATAGAATCAATGAATATTTAAAAGTGTGAAAGTCATTGATATAAGGGACCAATCCCCAGTTTACATATATAATCATACTTTGAATAGCAGATTAAAAATCATTAAGTACAAAAATATTGATCTAATATTCAGATATGTACAATGATGGAAAGTACAAAATAAGCCATAGTTTATAATTACTCTAATTCTATTTTAGAAATATGATTCCATGTGGGTTTTTTAACCAAGTTACAAATAAATTAACACAAATTTTTAAACATGTATTTTCAGTTGCTGTATCTCTTTGGTGATGCTTTTAGCAATTCTGAAGGAAAAATTAATCAACTGTCAATTGATATGTTCTTTTACATCTTTGAAAAAATGCATGATTAATACTAATTTTAACTCTGATTTTTTCAAAATGACTCCAGAGATAGTAGATACTGATGTTGCCACAATAGCTTTAAGGGGTGTTGACATTTAAGTTGGTAAAATGTTAACATGAATTCACCTCTTCAAAAATAAAGTTATTAGTATTGAGCTATGCAATTCTAACGAGTGACTATTTAAAAAATTAAAGTTGCACTATAGTTTGAATACAACTTTTGAATTAGGAGTTAAATCCACATTAGTCAAGTGTCCCCCGTGATTAATTAGAAGAAGATCTAGACGTGCTAATTGTGCCACTAGGGAATCTTTAAAGTTGGTTCTGCACTTGCTTTGAAGTTTTGTCAAAGGAAAGGACTTGGGAAATATTTGTATGTGTGATACCTAGATATATAAGTGCCACCAGTTTTCTAAATTATAATAAATGTAGCACTTTTATGAGTCTATCCAAACATAATCACATTGCTCCTAGAAATCTAATTTTTAAAACATGTAATTATTTTTCTTGTAAATTGGGCTTAAATAACTATTAATTTTTCATTAACTCTTTAAAATTCTGAGAAATGTTTCAATCAGCTTTAAAGAAATAATGACTGAAGAGCTGCTTTTTGAACAATGTTTTTCTATCTAATTTAGACTTTTTAGGTGGTTTGATCTCCAAAAAACATAAAACCTTAAATTCTGAGATTCTGGATGCTAAAAAGTATAGGTACAGTCGCAAAAGCAATATTAAAAAACAGCAACAACAATATGAATGTATAAAGGATTTTATCTGTTTTATTGGCAACAAATGAGGACCAAACTCAGGATTTCACCTGTATAAGCTTACTGTAACTGCAATCCTTCAATGTTGTCTTGCAAAGTCCTAGGATCTGTAAGCTCCATAAATCTTTCCTCAGTAGAGTTAAATAAAATCCTACATGAATCTTTTTATGTTTCTGGCTAATTCAGAGAAAATCTATTATACAAAATGTTACACCATTTTTTATAGTATATATTCACTCACTTTCCAAACCAAGTCCTTCAGTTTTCCTAACTACACAACAGAGTTTTTGAAGCTAATGGAAAATGTAGACGGAATCTAGTTGGTCTCCATTCAGGAAATTTGTATTTGTTTCTTATTACTGTTAAAATAAATTACCACAATTTAATGATTTGAAACCAGTCGTATTTATTGTTATAGGTTTTGAAGTCAGAAGTCTTAGGCATGTGTTCCTTCTGGAGACTTTAGCAGATATCTGTTAATTTTTCCTTTCCTTTTTCCATTTCTGTAGGCCACCTATGTTTCTTAGTTCATGGTCCCCTCCTCAATCTTCAAAGTTAGCTGGGTAGCATGTTTTCTCTTTTCTGATCTTTCACCTCCCTTTTAAAATGATCTTTGTGATTAGCTAATTTTATCATTTATTGGAAAAATCAAAGCTCATAGATTATTTGGATTGTATGTATCTAAATGAACATAAATGTGTTTTGGTTGTTGCATGAAGTTTTTTTTTCTTTATATGATTATGTTAAGATATTTAGCCAAACTTTCAAAGAGCAGATAGTACTAATACACTATAAATTATTTCCAAACATTTCTAAAATAAAAGAATCCTAATATCTTTTATAAAAGAAGGAAAATATTGTCACTTAATTCCAATAAAGAAAATATGAATAAGTTTAGACCAACATCATGAGCAAATATTCACATAAAAATATTAAATATAATATCATAAAAGAGAGCTTAAGATAACAAATAATGTGAAATGACTAAGGACTCAGTGAAATTAAATCCAGTAATTCAAGGTTGGTTTGATATTAGAAAATGCATTTATATTATATAGTATATCAATAGTTCTGTGGAGAAAAACATATGCTTATTCCCATACATGCTACAAATAATTTCAACACATTTTAACAACCATTTCTTAATTTTTAAGTCATCTAAAAACATAATTGAGAACTACTTTAGTGCTAAAGTCAGTATCTTAAATGCATAACAAATATTAGAGACATTTTTTAGTCAATCCAGGAAAGTCTGACTACTATTTCTGCCACAAATTAACATTTTACTAGAGGTTTTAGCAAATGCAATTAGACAGAAAAATAAAATAAACAACTTTTACACAATCCTGGTGAAAATTCAGTGGCAAAACCTTTCTGGAGAACCAAACAAACCTCAAATGAACTTACCTTTTAACCCAGAAATCTCATTTATAGAAGTCTATCATGAAGGCACACTTCCAGCAATAAACAGTTTCATAAGCAGAAGGTTATTCCTTACAGTCTTGTTCATAGTTACAAAATATTGGTAACAACATCATTGTCCATATTTGGGAGGGTAATTAAAATATGATACATTCACACAGTGTAGTGTTGGGTAATATAAAACTAGAAGAAGGCAATATATATAAACTGATACAGAGTGATTTCGAGGATATACTCTTAATTTTTGTCAAAAAGAGGAGAAATAGAGACTGCATATCATGTTATATTCTTCCATAACAAGAAAAAGAATATAATTTTGGGTGTTACTTTTATGAAAAAAGTGTATCTATACGAAACAACAAAATAATGAAATTGATGATCTATAGAAGATGTTAGAAATGAATTAAGAAGACAATAAAATTTGTAGGATGTAGCTAAAACAATGCTTGTATAATTTCAATGTATAAAAGTTTTAAAATATTATAGAATTAAATGCTCATATTATATAACAAGAAATATCTCAGATTTTAAGTTCTAAATTCCAATATTATATCTTAAGAAAATAGAAAAAGAAGAACCAAAGAGCCCTGGAGAATGTTCAGTAGTGTATTTATGTAGGTAACATTAATTAATTTAAAAAGTAATACAGTATTTTTCTTTAACAGTTTTATTTATAAAAGAGTTGTATTATTTTAAAATATCATCTTTTAAACTCATCTCAAACTTGTTTGCTTAATTAAAATGCAAGAGTTACCTTGAATATTTTCTTTCAAATTAGTTACATTGCATTTTTATCATTTTATAAATTTTCTGCTTTTCTCTATTTTAATATTTAAATGCAAAAAAAACAAATAATTTTCTAAACAGTATTATCATTAATATTCATATATATTTATGTTTAAAGGTCATTCTTCAATTCAATTTATGTAAATATGTATATTTGAAACATTATCATTAAAACATTTTAAATTTTTTTCTTGTGCAATATTTATCTTAAATTTTTTTATTTCTGATTTTTAAATATATTTATAGACATAAAATATTTTATCTTTTATTTTAAAATGAAAAGTAATTCAAATAGTGGGCACATATATGAGATTCTTGAGACTTTGTCAAGTCATTTTATTTATTTTCTTTTCTCATACACCAAATTTGTCTCCTATAAATGAAGCAAAATGAAGCTTATTCTATGATGGCAAATATATGTTTGTTTCTCTATATTCTGAATTCAGATTTGATTTGTGTGTGTGTGTATAACAGAATTATTCATTTTGTTATACAAACTCAATTTAAAGTATTTGCTCATATTTCAGTATCCATATAACCATTAATTTTTAAAATGTTTCAGAAAAAACTTTTAACAGTCTCTCTTTGCACGATATTTTAGACATTTCAAGAATAACTTTTGTATATGTGACCAATGGAAATATTAATGTTTGGGAACAAAAACCTCTTCTTCTAGAGGAAAAAAAAAGAAAGGTTAAACTCTATTTAGAGCTTAGAGTAGGTATCCAGAGGAGGAAGCCAACAGACACATATGGGAGGTCATCTTTTTCTCCCAACCAGGAAAATGTTTTAGGGTGTTGGTATCACAGGTTGTAGAAACTTAAGCAAAACTCAGTGACAGTGCCCCAGGAAGACAGCAAGGACTCATACAATGAGTGTAGAATGACTTTTGAAGCTGTAAACCAAAGAGAAGTCTCTTTAAAGATTCTAACAACTTTGAGGGTGATTTAGAGATAGGAGGGCAACTCAACCTGAAGGGGCGATGGGGATTTCACTGGTAACCAACATATATGTCAATATGAATGAATGTCAGGGGACATCTAGGGCCTTTCATGCAAGTTAAACCGTCAGAACTTTGCAGACCTCAAGCAGAAGCCCTAATCATAAATAAGATAAAATTTTCTGAAACATGGTGGGATAGAAAGATGGATTTAAGTTTATTTAAATTTTTATACACACCTTAATTTATGGAATGAGATTCATTTTCAAGTACCAAAACCATATATAGGGGAAGTACTTTTTAATTTTTTTCTCTTTAAAAATTATCTAGATTTAGTTTACCCATTGGGAACTAAAACATGGTGTGGAGTTAAATTACACTCTGTTTATGGTAGATATTTAATTAAATTTCAAATTAATATGTAAAATAAAAATCCACTCTCATCATTGTTTTGAATGTAATAGTAAGCATTTCCCCTCATATAGATATTTTTATTTTCTTTAAGACAAAACTTTTTTCAATATTTTGCCTGATTGTTTTTAATGGAGAACAAACTTATATTTTGTGTTTTTTTCCCATCTGTCATTAATGTTTTGTTGAAACTCCCATGATTACAAATCAATGTAATTACTCTCAATAACTAATTCTTGTTCATTACTTGCCGTTTCCACAGTCCTTATTTATGTGGGGCATGCTGTCAGAAAATGCCAGAAGTCGACACTTTTACAGTTTTAATTCGCCTTAAAACTAGTAGGTATATTTACAATTTTTAAGGGTATAAATGTATTATTTAGAAACTGGAACTACCCATTTGTAGTTCCACTTATACATACTCCGCTCCCTTCTTATTTAAGAGCTCATTACCTTAACAGCCCTAAAAAATGTAAGAGTAATGTTTTTCACCCAGCTTCTGAGAATAAAACTTTTTTATAGCACTGTTCATGCTTCAGGCCTTTGGCAGTATGTACAATGTCATTTGTTTATTTAAAGAGATGTTATCATACAATTGCTTCCTAATGAACTTTTTAAAATCAGCTTATAAAAACATCTGCACAGTGTTTTCATTGAGATATTTTTGCAAAATGTGTGTATTGCTCTGCTTAGGTAAACTAAATATAAGATTTGCAAAATTGTCTCATACAGGTGAACGATAACATCCCCTTGGAAAATTTGCAGTTGTTGGAGGTGTTAGAAGTGCTCAGACTCCTCTTGTTTGATACTTTATTTATTCTGCTGGTCAGTAACTAACTATTCAGAGGATGACAATGTTCAGTTATAGTACCAACAGTCGACTCTCTTCTGCTATGGTGCACTTTGTGAATAATTGATCTAAAACCTATATAATTTTGGAAATGGTATTTAATCCTGTGTAATTCAGTATCCTTAAATGAAAATAGAAAACTGGGATCATAATAGTGTATGTTCATTGTTTTATACGTAGATTACATTTTTTCCAATCATTAAATAAATGATTTTAGATGCTATGCACTCACGACTTACATAATTTTACTGCATTTAGTCTGTAAAACTCTACCTAGAGAACATGACATGCTGAGCTTTCTCACACTATTATGCCTTCAGCTTAAATATTAGCGCCTCAGAGAAATTTTTTTACCCTATCTAGAGTAGCCACCCTTAACCAGCTTTGTGTTTGTTTTGTGTGTTGAAACATATGTTATCATTTCGCTGAATATATATGCGTAGGAATGGAATTGCTGGGTCATATGGAAACTCGAAGTTTCACAATTTTAGAGAGTGCCAAACTGTTAGTGTGAAGTAGTATTTTATTGTGGCTTTATTTGCATTTCCCTGTGAATAATGATTTTGAGCATATTTTCCTGTGATTATAGGCCATTTGTGTAAGCACTTCAGAGAAATGTCTATTTAAATTCTTTGTCCACTTTTTAATTGGGCTATTTCTCTATTTACCATTGAGCTCTAAGAGTGTTTTTGTGTGTCTGGACAGTTTATCTAACATATGATTTGCAAATATTTATTCCCATTCTGTGCGTTGTCCTTTTATTTGCTTGATGGTATCACTTAAAGCACAAAAGTTTTTAATTTTGATGTAGTTCAATCCATTTTTTTTCTTTTGTCACTTGTGCTTTTGGTGTCATATCTAAGAAACTATTGCCTAACCTAAGGTCACAAAGAGTTGCTCTTGTATTTTTTTCTGAGTGTTCCATATCTTTAGCTCTTAAATTTAGGCTTATAATCCATTTTGAGCAAATATATCTGGATGGTGTAAGGGAAGGTTCCAATTTCATGCTTTGGCATGTGGCTATCCAGTTATCTGAGCACCATTTGAAAAACAAGTTTTTCCCCATTGAATTGTGGCAGCAACCTTGTTTAAGAAAATTCAGCCGGGGGGCGGAGCAAGATGGCCGAATAGGAAGAGCTCCAGTCTCCAACTCCCAGCATGAGCGACACAGAAGACCACTTGATTTCTGCATTTTCAACTGAGGTACTGGGGTCATCTCACTAGGGA
>NW_012114633.1:581341-605688 GCF_000951035.1 Colobus angolensis palliatus
TACCTGATATAAATGATGAATTGATGGGTGCTGACGAGTTGATGGGTGCAGCACACCAACATGGCACAAGTATACATATGTAACAAACCTGCACGCTATGCACATGTACCCTAGAACTTAAAGTATAATAAAAAAAAAAAGAAAGAAAGAAAATTCAGCATAACTGGCCAGGCACAGTGGCTCAACACCTGTAATTCCAGCACTTTGGGAAGCAGAGGTGGGCAGATCACCTGAGGTCAGGAGTTCGAGACCAGCCTGGCTAACGTGGTGAAAACTCATCTCTACTAAAAATACAAAAAAAAATTAGCTGTGCGTGGTGGTAGGTGCCTGTTACTCAGGAGGCTGAGGCAGAAGAATCACTTGAACCCAAGAAGTGGAGGTTGCAGTGAGCTAAGATTGCACCATTGCACTCCAGCCTGGGCAACAAGAGTGAAACTCCATCTAAAAAGAAAAAAAAAAATCACCATAACTATATGAATACATTTCTGAAACTTCATATGTACTCTATTGATCTATAAGCCTATCCTAACGCCACCACCACACCATCACTGTAGCTGTAAGTAGTAAGTTTCAAAATTGGAGAGGTTTAAGTACTCCAAACTTTTTTTTCAAGACTTCTTTAGAAATTCCAAGTCTCTTTCATGTCAATATAAAATTTAGTATCTGCTTATCATTTTCATAGCTTGTTTTATCTATTTTATTTATGTTTAAAATATAATAATTGTATGCTTACTCCACTAAGGAAACATAATTTAATTTTTTGTGTGCAAATATTGGCTATATTTAAAATGAAAATATGAGAATAATTTATAATAATGCAAAATGGTAAAATATTGAAAGATTTTCTTTTTAAAAAACAATATTTGATTTGAGAAACATTCTAGATGAAGGGTCACTAATAGTTGAAAGAATTGGGGAAATCAAAAATTATTGAAAGATGGAACTTATTACATGTTCGGAGAGAAAAGTCCTGATTTTCATATGCAGCTTTGGGAAGTGTGTGGAATGGAGAAGCTGTTTCCAGATAAGTTACAATGCTGAAAAAATATGAATCATGGAACAAAATGGCAGAATAGGAAGTTTAAGGTCTTACTCCACTACAGAAAGAAACAACAACAAAAATATCATAGGCTGTCTGAGCCAACCTTGTCAGGGCTCTGGAAAACAATCAAAGGTTCATAGCAACCATGAGAATACCTCAAGAAAAGAAAAAAATCTTTCAAAGGTAGAAAAGTGTTGTGATATTTTTCTTGCCCTTATTCTAGTTGCCATGTTGGTCTTGGTCTTAAATGACAGTAGCCCAGGATCCCCAGTTCTCTCCCTCAAACTGGAGGGAACAGAGCTGACTTTGCAAATTATTGTGTGTATCTGCTGTAACACTCCTGAGAGTCACCTGAAGGACTGACTTGCTCATCTTTGGCTCACATAACTCAAAATGCAGGTGGAAAATCAGTAAGAAACTGCTTATTAAAGATATAAGGGGAATAAAAACTTAAGACACTTGGGCAAGAGATTCCATGTGGAGACATAAATAGGCCATCCAAAGCATGGAAAAAAAGTTTGGGTGAGACTCTGGAAAAAGTGGAAACAAACCAAATGTCCATCAACAGATGAATCAGTAAACAAAATGTGCTATATACATACAATGTAATATTATCTGCCCAGAAAGAAAGGACATTCTAACACATACTACAACATGGATGAACCTAGAGAACATTATACTAATTGAAGTTAGCAAAACAAAAAAAAGGACAAATATTGTATGATTCCATTTTTGAGATATATAAAATAGACTAATAGGGACATAAGTGTAATGGTGGTGGATAAGGGCTGAGGTGAAGGGGAAATACTTATCATTTAATGGGTATGGAGTTTCTGTTTGGGATGACAAAAAACTTGTAGGAATGGATAGTCATAATGGATGTACAACATTGTGAATACACTTAAAAATGAGGTATGCCATAAGAAATTATCTATTCAACAATGATATATTTACAGAAATATAGTAAAAAAAGAATGGAATGCTTGTTATCCACATCTTTGGTACGCATTTCTGTTTTATATTTTGAGAATATCTCAAGTTATAAACATATATTCACCTATCTCTAAATTTATAGATATTTAACCATATTTTCTAGGAAAAATAAATATAATTAATAAATAAATATAAGGGAGGGAAGAAAAGGTAGAAATGGAGGAAGGGAGAGAGGGAGAGATGTAGACGGTCAATTTTACAAAATTGACACCAAAAAACAGCTACATCTATTCCAACACTGTAATCTAAATATGTAAACTGCTATAAAATATGATGAAAGAAACAAAAGTGAAGCAAAGGCTACTGTTGTCTCACAACTTCAGCCCCCGTAACATTCATGCACTGTCTTAAACATGAGCAAAGGCATTGTTGTTTGTCCTACATGTTCTCTCCTTAGGTAAATATGAATTCACAAAATGTGGTAAGGAGTCTATTTATTACCCTGTGTCTCCTCCCTTTACTACATAGAGTATCATTAAATATAAGCCAAAGATGAGCTGCCAATTGAAATCTTTTTAACACTATTGAACATGAAATTCTTACATACTTACCAATACTACAGCAGTAAACCAACACAAGAATATCAGTTTACTGCCATACAATATTAATGTTCTATTTTAAAGAAAAAGACAATACCAAGAAAAGATTTTGAAAGTCTGTTTTATTCTCTTCCCATGAGGTTTATCATTTTCATAATTTTACTAAACTAGTAAAAACAATTTACCAATTAACAGGGCTTGATCATACTATTCACAATAAAATAGTGGTTTTATGCAACCAAATCTAAAGACGGGAGTTAAGTAGAAAGCCGCAGTATGTATGACAGTTCACAAAAAAGAAAAATACTCACCTTGAAGAAAAAAATATCTCCATGTCAAAATAATTTAGTGCAGAAACACAAATAAACGTTACTCCTTATCTTTCTTCAGCATGTAGAAAAATAAGAGGTTTTATTTTTCTTTCACATCAGGAAAAACAGGTAGAATTAAGATACAAAGAAAATCGTGTCTCAAATTTTCTATTCAAAATAGCTCATTTCTAAGAGTAATTTGTGGAAATAAATTAGACAAAAACAGAGAAAATTCAAAGGAAATGTGACTTTACTGTCTCAATTTTGCAAATGTAAATGATCTGTATAGACCATATATATTTATCTCTCAGATAAAACCTGTGGTTAACATTTTCCAGGCACATTTTAAAGCTGATAAAAAGAATTGGTGTTTCCATAAGGGCTTATGTGTAATAGACAATATGAAAATAAAGTGCGTTTATAAATATATAGGCTTAAATCCTTCTAGTCATATAAAAGTACTTGGTTTGACTATAGGACATTCAGTAGTTGTTTGAACTGATAGGCCTCAGCACTTGCAACCCTGTAAGGGCCTCCTTTAGGATTTTCAATAAAACAATGAAAGAATGCAGAAATGAAGCTCAGGAAAATACTCATGTGCTGTCATTATAAAATGTGAATTAATAGGACAGGAAAACAGAGTTTAAGATTCAATTGAGCAAGAATTGAAAGAGCATCTTCTGTGCACCAGGAATTACGATTACCTCTGAAAATACAGAGATATATAACATTTTCTCCTAATTTCAAGTTCACAGCTGTTAGGAGTGACAAACATGTCACTGAAATGCATTACAGTATGTTATGACATTGTGATACGTGCAAAAATAGAAGTATGTATCCAAAGTACAAAGATAGCATGGAGGGGAGTCTTCCAAGATGAAGGCTGTCCATAGGTAGATAGTCTTTCCTGATGAATAATAAAGTTTCTAGAAATGTGATTATGTGTGGGAGGGAGTGTGGGAGAGTAAAGAGAAAAGGTAAGTGTTGTCAGCAAACACTATAGTTTGCCCAAAGAAATACAGTGTAATACCATTAGTAATGTTATAGTGTAAAGTCGCAGGGAGAAAACATCAGGAAATGAGGAGAGAGAGGCCAGATGGGGCAAGCCCATGAGTTTATTTGTGTGACAAAGGAAAGTCTGGGACATTATCTATCAAGTGAAAAGGAGGCAGTAAAGATTTAAAGAGAGAAAACATTATTAGAATTGTGATTCATAGAATGGCTGTTAAATCCAGGAATGGAAGAGACTAAAGTGTTCAGGTTAGAACAGGGAGAGGAAGTGAGTGGCAAATGCAACAGTCCAGTAGACATAAGGAAGGCCTTTATCAGGTAGTTTTATAGATATTAAAAAAAATAAAGACAGACTATTAAAAATATTTTAGAAGAAAACAGAATAAGATTTAACTTTAACTTATACAGAAGTATATCAAGGAGAGGGAGAAATTCAGGCTTCAGAATTTGAAATGTTGTAGTTGATGCTATCAATGAAAAGAAGATATATCAATAAAATATAAGAGGGTGGTCTTTACTGGGTAGAATGTAATAAGCTTATGTTGGACCATATTGAGTTTTAGTTTCAGGAGGTCATCAAAATGCCAATGTCCAATGGGCAGTTGAATTTTAAAAAATCAGAATCTTCAAGGTAATTAAATTAAACAACATGGTGGTTTGGGAGGTATATAAGACATTATTAACCAATCATCTTTGTAGAAGTAAACTTAAATAGGAAAGAAAAGATACTGGTCTCTTTTAGGATGAAGGGAGAGTCGTAAAATCAGATAGGGACACCAACAGGTGCTTCTGAGACTCTCAGATTTTATACTTCTTGACATTGTAGCTTAGACAGGTATTTTCTTTTCTTTCTTTTTTTTTGAGATGCAGTCTCACTCCATCGCCCAGGCTGGAATGCAGTGGTGCAATCACGGCTCACTGCAACCTCCACCTCCCATGTTCAAGTGATTCTTCTGCCTCAGCTTTCCCAGTAACTGGAACTACAGGCACGCACCACCACGCTCGGCTAATTTTTTCTTTTTTTTTTTTTGTATTTTTAGTAGAGATGGGGTTTCACTATATTGGCCAGGCTGGTCTCAAACTCCTAGCTTTGTGATCCGCCGACCTTGGTCTCTCAAAGTGCTGGGATTACAGGTGTGAGCCACCGCACCCTGCCAGGTATTTTCTTTATAGCTGTTTTTTGCAATATGTATTTATGTTTTATGTATTTTTTTCAGCTTGTGTATCCTGTTTGCCATCAAAAGTGTTTTAAAGATGATGTTAGAATTATATTGTTTTATCTGGTTATTCATGGGCTGACGATGTTTATAATTTAGGAGTTTAATGAACTAGTTTTACTGTGAGATATGTAAACGATGTTTAATTGTATATGCAAGCTTCCATATAATTTCTAGGAGTATAAGTGTAATTTTGTTTGTTTGGAGTATAAAAACTAGTGGAGTCTGAAAGTATTATAAAAGATATAAGAAAGAAAAGATTTGAAGTAGTATATGGTATAATGGTATCTTCACAACAGGTTTACTATAAAAGAAACTCATCACAAATGTTTATTTAATGCTCAGATATATAAAAATGGAAAGATAGTTGGATAGTTGGTCAGTATATAAATAAAATGTGAACCTATATTTACTGGAGATTTTTCCCGAGTAGAACTTGGATTCATCTAAGTCTCTAAAGATTAATTCCTAGTCATGGTAAAAAAAATACAAAACTCAGTGACTTTAGAAGCAGTAAGCATTTATGACAGGCTAATTATTAATAGTTTGTTCTTCACTATTATGAAGAAATCTAAATTTAAGACAAAGTGTCTAAGTTTACATTTAAGTATAAAAGTGTGTATGGTTTAAGGCAGAACAAAAGAAAATGGTGAGGAAAGTAGGTATGAGGAAGAGTGCTACTCAGCCCTATAATTTTATCACAAAAAAAAAACTGTAGTATATAATTTAAAATCTAAGTACATGGTTTTTGCTTGGTCAGTATCTTAGATCTGTGTTGTAGAAAAACTCTGACTAAAAGATTTTCATGCAAGAAGTTAATTGGTAAGAACCCTAAAATTAAAACTTAGAGGTAAATAAATACAAAAATTAGCCAGGCGTGATGCCAGGCACCTTCAATCTCAGCTACTGGGAAGGCTGAGGCAGGAGAATCACTTGAACCCAGGAAGCAGAGGCTGAGGTGAGACGAGATGGTGCCATCGTGCTCCAGTCTGGGCTACAGAGCAAGACTCTGTCCCAAAAAATGATAATAATAAAATAAAGAGATATAAAGACAATGGATTGGGAATAGGGAGGAGTTCATCTGTGAATCTTTGATGCATTCACAACAAAGGATTCCACACCAGGTGATTCCACAGGGAGTTCTGGAGCCCAAATGGCCCTTCAGTACTGTCCCTGAGGCAAAGGGGATGGGAAAAACCTATATATCCTTGTAGCAAACAGCCATTGGAGGAACTAGTCTTAGAGACAGGATTTAGCATTGAGTGAGATGGTTTTCTTAGTCTGAAAGATCCAGCTCTGAGTCATCAGCAGCCAACTGAAGAATCACACCTTGGGTGTGAAGGAGACTCATCAGTATCCACTATAAGCAAAGAAAGCAGATTTTCAGATTAAAAACAAACGCTTACATATAAAAGCAGACCAATGCATGACATTTTAAATATATTCTTAGGGGTAATATGTGATATTTATTTTTTTGGTATCTCAGGAGGCGATTTGCTAATGTACTGAATACTGAAGTTATTTTTAAAGTATTATATATTCTATGGTTTCAGGTGTCACTATTTTCCAGTTATATTTTTAAGGGTCAAGCTCTTTTTTTTTTTTTTTTATTAAAGGGACAGGAATACTATTAAATTGATGAAATAGCTAAATGCAAGAATGAGGGTAAGACTTCTGTGCCCTGTAATAACCTTCCTTATGGTAGATTTCTGATTCGTTGGCCTTTATTGACAGAAGAAAATACATTTTGCCAGCATGTCAGCCAAAGATAGCATTTACAGCTTCTAAATAATTAGGTATTGATTAATTTCACCAGGAATATATGGGCCATTTTTTTCAAGCTTGCCCATTCTTAAAGATCATAAAATTTCGACTAGGGAAATTACAAAACAGAACCTCCATTTCTAGTAGCTAGCTCTCATTGCCAATCCTACACAATTACTTTCTAGATTTTCATTCTTACAATGGGTTGAGGTAGAAGAGAATTGGTAGCCTTTTCTTCCAAACTTTATAGTTACAAATGAATATATGCATTAAGAACACCCAAAATGCAATGATGATGTGTTAGGCTATATATAACTAGATAAAAATAATAACAGACCTTACATCCTAGCACTCTCAAATGAGAGCTATAAATGTTTTTCAGCTCAAGATTTGTAAGGTCAGTGCCATGGTCTAGAGTTGATGGTAGCATCATTGCTTGAGTAACATCCTTTCACGGGTCATGGAGGATATTAGAGAAAAAAGTATGTTTTAGTTTCTGGTCATTTGGCTATTTCTACCTTGAAAGATATTAACAATCATTAATAAAGGCATTTTTGTGACAGATAAGTATAGATATGTATACGTAGTTATAGAAGTCTATGAATACACAAATAATGACTATTGCAAGATATAGACATAAAAGACTCTTGGCTGGAAGAACATCCAAAGTTTCCAGTTTTATTATACTTCAAATAATGTTTGGTGTGTTAGTGGTTAAAATATTGGCTGAATCTTCAAAGATTTCTGTACTCTGAAAAGATTAACACAGAACTGGTTTCTCTCCTCTGTGAAAATTGTAAACTCTAGCCTAAATTTATCTAAGCAGTAATCATTTAAAAAGATGCTTCTAATCTCTCAACTCAGGAGACATAATTGTTCAGTAAAAATAATCTCATCAGAAGTATCGCAAGCAATTTTGAGGTATATAAAGTTAATAATCATTCCCTCTCTTTTACGCGTCCTAAAGTGGGCAATGGGGACATATTTTCTCACTTTTTTATGTTAATATAAAATAATACAGTTATCTATAGATAGATAAAATTACATCTATAGACAGACAGAGACAGAGTATATGGGGAAGAAGAACTTAGAGATACATATGCATATGTCTTTCTTACTAAAAATATACTTATGATATTATACTCTAACAAACATAGAGTCTTGCTAAAGGGTATAGAGCTAGACAGGTGAGTATATGCCATTAACACTTACCTCAAAGCACTCAATTTAACAGGGTAGAGAGATTTATGAACAAATTTTCCCACATCATAATGAAGTATATCTAAAAGTTGGTCTAATAGAATTCATAAAATAATTGATTGAGAAAAAATAATTCTAGTATCATCACCACTAGTATTATCAGTGTTAACTTAAAATTTGATACACACAATTGATTGATTGATTGATTGATTGATTGAGACATGGTCTTGCTCTGCCACCCAGGCTGGAGAGCAGTAGTGCCATCATAGCTCACTGTAACCTCAAACTTTTGGGCTCCATCAATCATCCCACCTCAGCCTCTTAAGTAGGTGGAACTATAGGCACAAGCCACCATGTCAAGCTAATTTTTAATTTTTTGGTTGAGACAGGATCTATGTTACCCAGGTTGGTCTTGAACTCCTGACCTCAAAAGATCTTCCCTCTATGGCCTCCCAAAGTGCTGGGATTACCAGCATGAGTCACTACACCTGTCCTGACACATGTGGATACTTTTTGTTTTGGTTTTTGTTTTTTTTATGATAAGGCCTGAACACAGGCAAGCCGTACTACACAAGATCATTTTCTAGCTCTAAAGGTAGGATGGTTCTGTATGTCCAGCTGTGTTTTCCTTTTCTTCCTGACTAATTGAGATACTTTCATTAAATATGCCTCCATGCTTCTACTTATTAATAGTGCTAATTTCAACAAAGCTGTAAAAAGTAGTATTTTAGTATGCAGCCTAAATTATCTAGGAAAACTCAGTTTCTTTTAATGTGTGTGAATGAATTCTGAGGATCATCAAATGTCGAGAGTTCACAGTTTATGTATTTATTTATTTATTTAACAAACACTTAGAGTGCCTCTCATATCAGGCACTGTTCCATGCCTCAGGCTTCAGTAGTAAACAAGTCTAGCGGAGACAGAGACAATAAAAAAGATAAACAAATACATGATTTTATACCTTAGAAGATAAGTGATGAGAAGGAAAATAAGCAGCAGGGTGGGATAGGGAGTTTTTGAGGGAACGGAATTTTAGAAAGGATGTTCAGGAAAGGCCTTCCTGAGAAGCTGATCTTGGACCAGGGGGCATTTGCTCTGCAGATATTTTGGGGGAGGCAAGGAGGATAGTGAGAAGTTCCACTTGTGGGAAGAAAAAACTAAATGCTCCGTGAAAGGTGCTTTGGCTAGTGATTTATAGGAGCAGCTGTTATAAGACAGGATTAGAAGGTTTTCAGAACAAAGGATCATGCTTCTCTCTTTTCCCATATGGCTGTGAGGACTAATGGTATTGTACAGAGGAGGATATGAAACTTAAGGGAGGGGACTTGAAAAGTTGATATTTTGATATGGCTAAGTCAGCTTTGAGTTCCACTGCACAAAATTGTACCAACCAGTGTACTTACTGTAGTCTTATTAGACATTATCCCAGAGCATTAGCATGAATTTCTGGAGGTAGAGGAATGAAAAATTAAACCCATCAAAGTACCCGTATTTTCTGCTTGCCTATGCACAGCAAAATTTCTACTTATTTGTGACTCAATTGCTCAAAAAGTACATTCCTAACTAATGAATTAGCCTGGGATAAATTATTGAGCTACACATTTATTCTTTCCTTTATAATAATCTAATGGTCAATATCAAAACTGCTAGTCAGTGTGCCTGTGGAAAAGCACAGGAGCACCACTGCTCTGGTGTTATTCTAGAAAGGTGTGATTCTAGAAATTCCACCTCTCCACACTAACACAGCCCACAGTTAGGGTTCATGACTTGGCAGGTAGAACACAGTGTGGATTTCAAGTGTTGTACCAAGGTAGTTAGGTATCTTTGTTTGGAGTACAACCTGCCCCAGTGTTCCCATCAGCACTGATCAGATTGATTGCAGAAGGCAGAACCAAGAGGAAAGCATATCTGGAGTATTACTTGCCATCTGTCCCTCTAAATGGGTACACTGGGGAGAGGAGGTTATTTGTTCTCTCAGACTAAAGTTAATATTGTCAGAAACTGTCTAAGCTTTTGCCCTTCCTTCCTTCCATCCTTCCTTCCTTGCTTGCTTTCTTCCTTCCATCCTTCCTTCCTTGCTTGCTTCCTTCCTTCCTTCCTTCCTTGCTTCCTTCCTTCCTTCCTTCCTTCCTTCCTTCCATTATTTCGGGGGAGAGAGAGAGGTTCTGGATATGTTATTTGTCTTATCTCTGATTAAAATTTTGACTTTTCTTACATATGGAAGTTTTATACATACTAAAATTACGTGTTTTATATGTATTAATAAATGGTCATTTCTTTATTATCCAATGTTTAAAATACTCTATCTTTAATTTAAATTCAGTATATATTCGTTGTATAGAACACTAATGAAATGCTAAATTGCACTATATATGTATTTTTAATAAATACAGCATGCCCTAAATAGCGCTACTGGTGAGTGGTACAAGAAATAGTGTTTGTGAATCATTTAATATTGTGCATTACTTAAACATTTTCAAAGTCAAAACTTGGAGTATCCCTCACATCTCCTCGCATTAAGTTTACCACTGCCTTTGAAATTTCACCTCATGTTTCATAGTTATGAATTAAACAAGCGACCATTTCATTTTCTTTTGAAAAATTTATTGTGATTTTGGAAATGTGTCTTCCTGATATTCTGTTGCATTAGTTGAGGGTGATAGAAATCTAATAAGGTACAAATGTGGAAAATAAGTGAAAATAACAAGTTCTAGATAGATTATAGGGTATTTATTCATAAATACTGAAGGTGACATTGAACAGAGTCATATCATTCTGACACTAAATAATATTCTTCTCGATTGTCAAAATGCTGTATATTAAGTTAAACAATGTAAAATTCTACTTTCTTGATATATTTCCTTTTACATTTTACCCAGTTAAATTGTTATAAATAAAGGGCCTGTAGGTACAATTGTAGCAATTGTCACCAACTTCTATGACTAAATTCATTAAAATATATAGAAATAAATTTGGTTAAAGGGTACATTTATTGAATTTACTTATCTAGTTTCATTGCTTTCTTAAGATTAATTTCAGTGTAGAGATAATTAGGTCAAAATTCCCACTAACTTCTAAATTTCCTTTGTTCTCTGTGATTAACTGCTTTAATTGAAGTTTCACAAATAATTACCAATTGGTGAATATTTTCTACTATACTGTCTACCATACACTATACTTACGTTTTTTGAAATTACCCTATTTTCTTCATAAACCACATGGGTTTAGCCTTATTGTGTGAGCAGAAAATGGTATAAAACTCAACATCACTGCAAGGAGAGACTGAAAACAAAAGAATGAGAACATGTCAAAGCTGAGCAGTCAAATCCATTAGAACATGAACCCAGATGGGCTAGGCAGCAGACCACCCTCAAAACTGTGCATCACTGCAAGCATCGGACACTTTGGTCCATACTCTAAAGTATTAGGGTATTAAAGCTGTGAAAGTGTCAGCTTTCAGATACATCCCATACTGGATTGTCACCACCACTGCCATGTTTCTATTCTTCTTTAGTGGTATTGCTGCATCATTTGCTGAAGGCAGAGTCTCAGGAGTAAACCTGGGATTGCATGAACATGGGCAGAGTGCTTTTGTTTGGGCATTTATCTTGTTGTGGAGGAGGAAAGATCTTTTCCCTCTTGTTTTTATGTGTGAGAAATAAACAACACACCTTTCCCCAGCTTGATGTCAGAATCAATGTAAACACAGACAAGATGGATCAGATATATTTCCCCACCTATGAAAGATCAGAGGCACTTGTTCCTGCATGGCAGACAGCAGAAAAATACATGTGCTCTTTGCAAGTGGAAAGATCTTGAAGAGAGATTGGGGGACAAGGTAAGTTGTACAGTCTCTTTAGCAAAATACCTGTCATTTATTAAAGACCCCCCTAAATCCTTCCTCATTTATTATTTTTGCATGTTAATTAATTACACATACAATAGTCTTTGCTTAAAGGAGCCTATCTTGCCATTTAGCAATTTATTCAACTGTTTTCACGTTTTCTTTTGAGCTTTTTACTTACATTATATTTTGATTGTAGTTTTTTTGGTCCATACTCTAAAGTATTAGGGCATTAAAAGAATGTCTCTATACTCACACATGGTTTTGGTAAATTGAGATCTTACATGATTCCTTTCAAGTCATTTAGCTGAATATTTCACTTTTCTTATAGTAAGTGTGGCTTCACATAGCTACTGACCAAACATTTATATAGTGGTTACTACGAGTTAGTCAATATACATAAACACACCCCAAAATTAACCCATTTTATTCTTAAAACAACTCTGGGAGGTAGATGCTATTATTATTTTTATTTTTAGTTGAGAATCTGGTGTGCAGAAGGCTAAATGATGTCACGTAGGGCAAGGGAAGAGTACTGGAAGGTTTAGGAACCAGATTAAAAAAGTGACCTAAGTCTGGAGTACAAATTTTCAAAACCTTTGCCATGGTGTCTAAAATCTGGTGAATTTTAATAGAGAGGATAATTGTGTTTTTTGTGTGTGCCACTTTTCCATTCATACACAAAGAAATGCTCTGTTTCAGAAAGAGCTTTAACTTTCTTAGCTAAAATGCACCTAGAGGCTGAAAGCCTTTATTTTCTTTAGTGTAGTGAGTTAACTACAGTTTTAAATTTAAATTTGGTTGACTGAGGACTCACAATGACCCTTATCTGATGTTTGTCATTCCTATTTCTCTTGCCCCTCGGCTGTGGCTAATCGATCCAAGCAGAGAAAACTGATCAAACCTGGATCAATGGGATTATCTTCTTTTGGGAATTTTAAAATTGAAAAGGACATGCACAGAGTGAGAAGAGTTTGTCGAGGGCAAATTATTTCACACTAGAAACAGATAGAATGTTCATTAGTTCCCCCGAGTTTCCAGGAATACTTTCCGTCTTTAATCCTATTTCATTCCATGTTTAAGGAACTAGGGTGATTGCAATAAGCTAGAAATGCTGTAAATCTTAATTACTACCAAATTGGAAAATGAAATGCACTACCTTCTTGGAGAAACTACAGAGATTAATGCTAGCATCAAAAACTTAGCATACTTCTGCATGATATATTTCATTAAATTTCCGTTCAAGTTTCCATCTTAACAATTACAAGACTTGAGATATTACACGTGTTGACTTAAATTTAATCAAGTAGAGTCTCTGATAGGAACTTTCTGTGGCAGTTATAGTCTCCTTCCTGTAAAAAGGTTTACATTTGATAATATCTGCAATGCATTTTACCTTTCAAGTGCATTTTTCTAGCATCTGATATATAAGGACTACCAGAAGTAGTTCCTTTTGCCTGGTGAAAAAAAACAAATTCTTGCCATCCTGTTTTGGAATATCTTAACTCTGAATCCATGCCACAGCAACTTTGATTGTCTCAAAGGACATCATACTAGGCAACTATACAGGCAGACTTTATTGTATTGCACTTTCTTTTTATGTGCTTTGCAAATATTGTGTTTTTCACAAAATAAAGATTTGAGTAAATCTATTGGCATCATTTTTTTCCAACAGAATGTGCTTAATTTGCATATCTATGTCACATTTTGGTAATTCTAGCAGTATTTCAAACATTTTCATTTTTATTATGTTTGCGGTTGTGATCTGTGATCAATAATCTTTGATGCTGCTACTGTAATTATTTTGAAGCACCACAAACCACACCCATATAAAGCTGTAAACATAATCAATGAATGTGTGTGTTCTGACTGCTTCACCAAAAGGACTTTTTCCTGTGTCTTTGTCTCATTCCTCCCTACTTCCTAAGACAGGTCGATATTGAAATTAGGACAACTGATAACCTACAAGGGCCTCTACACATTCAAGTGAAAGGAAGAGTCACAAGTTGATTTTCACTTTATCCAAAGCTAGAAATGATTAAGCTTAGTGAGGAAGGCATGTCAAAAGCCAAGATAGGCCAAGAGTTAGGCCGGTTACTTCACACAGTTAGTCAAGTTCTGAATGCAAAGGACAAGTTCTTGAAGAAAATTAAAAGTGCTACTGCAGTGAACAACTGAATGATAAGAAAGCAAAATAGCCTTATTGCTGATACAGAGAAAGTTTTAGTGGACTGGATGAAAGATCAAACCAGCAGCAACATTCCCTTAAGAAAAAGACTAACCCAAGCAAGGCCCTAACTCTCTTCAATCCTGTGAATGCTGAGAGAATTGGGGAAGCTGCAGAAGAAAAGTTGGAAACTATCAGAGGTTAGTTCATTAGGTAAAAGGAAAGAAGCCATCTCCATAACATAAAAGAGCAAGGTGAAGTAGCAAGGGCTGATGTAGAAGCTGAAGAACATTATCTAGAAGACCTAGCTAAGATAATGAAGGTGGCTACATTAAACAACAGATTTTCAGTATAGGTGAAACAGCCTTCTGTTGGAAGTAGATGTCACCTAGGACTTTTTATTTTTGGGGGGAGATGGGGGAACAGAGTCTCTGTTGCCCAGACTGGAGTGCAGTGGCACAATCTCTGCTCACTGCAACCTCTGCCTCGCAGGTTTAAGCGATTCTCCTGTCTCAGTCTCCCAAGTGGCTGGAATTAAAGGTGTCGGCCACCACACCCAGTTAATTTTTATATTTTTAATAGAGATGGGATTTTTCCATGTTGGACTGGCTGATCTTGAACTCCTGACCTCAGGTGATCCACCCTGCCTCAGCCTCCCAAAGTGCTAGGATTACAGGCATTAGCCACTGCGACTGGCCCACAAGAGAAGTCAGTGTCTGGTTTCAGAGCTTCCAAGGACAGGCAGACTCTCTTTCTAGGGGCTATTGCAGTTGGAGACTAAGTTGAAGTCAATGTTCATTTACCACTCTGAACATCCTGTGGCTCTTAAGAACGTATTTTTGGCTATTCCTTCCTTTTAGAATGGAAATGTCTGTCATATGCCTGAAACACCATTGTGTCTTGAAAGTATATAACTTGTTTTGATTTCACAGGCTCACAGATGAGACTTTGAACTTTGGACTTTTGAGTTGGTGCTGTAATGAGTTAAAACTCTGGGGTCATTGGAGTTGAAATGAGTGTATTTGTACGTGAAAAGGCATGAATTATGGGAATCTGGAGCTATATGCTATGACTGGAATATTTGTCCTCTCCTAATCTCATGTTGAAATTTATTCCAAGATGTGGCACCTTTCCAAGGTGATTGGGTTATGAGGGTTCTGCCCTCATGAATGAATTAACACATTTGTGATTTAACGGATTAATGGGTATAGAACTAGTGGCTTTATAAAAAGAGAAAGACAGACCTAAGCTAGCACTGCCATCCCCCTTACCATGTGATGTTCTGTGCTACCTCAGGACTCTGCAGACTCCCCATAACAAGGCTCTCCCCCGGGGCAGCCCCTTAATCTTGTACTTCTCATTCTCCATAACTGTAAGAAATAAATTCCTTTTCTTTATAAATTTCCCAGTTTCAGGTATTCTGTTATAAGCAACAGAAACCAGACTAAGACACATAATAAAACTTTGGTGGGTGAGGAATTGCTTCTTATAGATGAACAAAGTGGTTTTTCGAGATGGAATTTACTCCTTCTGAAGATGCTTTGAACATTGTTAAAATGACAACAAAGGATTTAGAATAAACTTAGTTGAAAAAACATCAGCAGGGTTTAAGAAGATTGACTCCCAGGTTTGAAAGAAGTTTTACTGTGAGTAAAATGCTATCAAACAGTTTGACATGCTACAGAGAAATTATTTGTGAAATGAAGAGGCAATTGATGTGGCAAACTTCTGTTGTCTTATTTTAGGAAATTGCCACAGTTACTCCAACCTTCAGCAACCACTACTCTCATCAGTCAGCAGTCATCAACATGAAGGTAAGACCCTCCACCAGGAAAATGATTATGACACAGTGATGGCTCAAATGATCATTAGCATTTTTTAGCAATAAAGTATTTTAAATTAAAGTGTGTACATTTTTAGGCATAATGCTACTACACACTTTATAAACTGCAGTATCATGTAAAAATAATTTTTATATGCAGTGGGGAACCAAAAATTTTGTGCGACTCACTTTATGGCAATATTTGCTTTATTATGGTAGTCTGAAACCAAAGCTGAAATATCTCCAAGGTGTGCTTGTATTGATGAGAGTTTGCTGAGAACACCTGGAGAGAAGAAAGCAACATTTACCTTAATAAGAGAGATGTGTGGTAGAGGATGGTACAAAATAAAATTCATTGACATGTACAGTATTCCAGGAGGAAAAATGTGATTTGATAATAATAGATGCTTTTCTGTCCCCTGCATCCCCCGCCATTAAGAAGGAAAATTATTTGGTGGGCTGCTTCAAATTGGGGAGTCACACTTTATGCACTTAAATATTTTCATCCATGATATTTCCAGGGTAACTCTCATAGTAGCTATATTTTCATGGGACACAAAACAGAAGAGTCTTCAGCTGGTACAGTTCATGGTTTAAGTGTCTCTGACAGTGGCTATTATGACCAGGAGAAGCCAATGAAATTTAAATTTTCTGCAGCAGATGTGAGGACTTTATAAAGGCAAATTTCAACAGGAGACTAAGATGAGAGGTCTCTGGATTTTGAGGCAAAACTAGAAGACATCTCAGTACAGTAAATAACTATTCTCCCTTTAAGAAGTTGGTATGACTTTGCTGCTATGCTCTAGTGAAGATAACATGACTATCAGTAGAAACTCAAATAACCACACAACCTGCGTTTCACCTCCATTACTGGTCTGTCTCATCCACTTCATCATATCATTGTATATTCTCAAAAGCCCAACCTCTAGTATAATACTAAATTTTGTTTCTGACCCGATTAGGACTGGGATGCACAGTTGTGTTGCATGAACCAGTTTTTCACCCTAGCCATGTGCCATCTTTTGCCAAATTGCTAATCTTGTTTCAACTGTTACTGTAGCCTTGAAAAGAGTTTCCTATGATTATTTGACACAAGATGAAAAACACAGGCCTGATTTCAATGCTATTGTGTCATATGGGAAAGTCTTAGTGACATATTTTAGTATCACAGGCTCTCTTAGGTTTGATCCTGAATGGAAGTAGAAGATGGAAATTCTTCAAGTGTAGAACTCAAAGCAGAACACTTTATTAATTTAGTCTGGAAAGAGAGACCACCTGATACTACACTGATTCTCAAAGACAGATTAATAGTTTGGGGTAGTCGGGGATTTAGGGAAAAACAAGAACAGGATTCATGAATTGACTTATTTGAATGGACAACTTATCTAAGGAGGTTTTCATGAAATAGTCAAGAAAACCTGCTTTACGGAAAGAGTCAGCCTCCTTCACCAGACAGTTCAGTGTTTGCTAAAAAGGCTCAATGTGGCCTTGATGGCAAGATAAAGGCTAAGAAAATGTCAATACAGTCACAGAATTTTTGTTACCAAAGCTAGCAAAGACCGATTGGTTTCAGTAAACAATGTGTATTATGGAGCGAATAGTAATTTGTCCTTGTCTGGAATTTTCTCTTACCTACTATGCTTAAATCTATAGCATCTTCCATTTATTCAAATTAACATATTCATATATAATATATAACATATATCATTTAGAAAACAGTTGCTCTTGGAGAATGATGGAATTATCAACTAAAGACCTAGGAAATGAAAACTTTGAGTTACTGGGGAACTCCAAATTGCTTGTAATGTTCCTAACCAGCAAATAACATATGGTGCCTGTATTAGGCCATTCTCACATTGCTATAAAGAAATACATGAGACTGGGTAATTTATAAGAAAAATGGTTTAATTGGCCCGTGATTTTGCAGTCTGTGTAGGAAGCATAGCTCTGACAGCTTCTGGGGAGATCTCAAGAAGCTTACAACCATGGTGAAAGGAGAAGTGGGGGCAGGCATGTCACATGGTGGGAGCAGGAGCAAGAGAGAGGGAGAAAATGTCACACTCTTTCAAATGGCCAGATCTCATAAGAAATCATGCACCATAATGAGGGCAGAACCAAGAGGATGGTACTTAAGCATTCATGAGAAATCCATCCCCATGATCCAATTCCTGGCCTGCCCCATCTCCAACAATGGTGATTACATTTTCAAATTGGGATTTTGGCTTGGACATAAATCTAAACTATGTAACTGTCGCTTCTCATGTCATGAGATTACATGAGTCTAGGAATTAGGGAGTGGAATTGGAGGTTACATTTTTTAATACTAAGCTAATAATACACTGCAAACTAGTTGAATTTCTATCCCCAAAAGTTAATTATAATTGATAAGAAATGTTATTACCACCCAGAGAAACAATAATGGTCAGAGAATTGGAAATTTAGATCACCCCCTAAAAACGATAAGCTTCTCTTGCATTGAGTTTGAAGGGGCTAGATTATTTCAGAATACTCCTAAAAAGATTTTTTTGTATGAAAATTTTCTCCTCTTTTTCGAGAGAACAAATTTTGTTGGCAAGTAAACACTTGTAATCTTTAACAATGGTCATTAACATTATGCTTTCATAAAGTTTAGGTATTTTACCTATTTGGCAAATATGTTTTAAATGTGCAATGTGTACTCAACACTATTGATGATCAAATAATTCATCAATGAAAATATAAGCAAATTTACTTGCCCTCAGAGAGTTTTAGGTTCTAGCAGGTATGCGACATAAGAAAATACAAATCAGATAATATTCAATAAAAACAAGGAAAACATAAAACAACTGTACATGGAATTTGATTTTACTTTAACCTACTGAATATATCCTCCTTACACAAAGATTTGAAAAAATACATTGAGATAGTAATAGTATTTGAATCTACGTGATGCCTTATAGGTACTTTCAATTTCTTCTTTTATATTTAATTGTCTTTTCCAAATTTTTAAAATAAGAATATCTTTGGAATTAGATGGAAAAAACACTGATTTTCAATCCAAAACAATGAATAATAAAATTCATGACACAACAAAGTAGGGTAGACAATAAAGCCTATGTAAAGAGAAAAGAAAAATAGCTGAGAGCAGTCTGAGGTACGTGAGGCACACAGTGCCAGGGAGATATGAGTATTAAGCTGTGTCACACCTGAGGGCAAATGTTCAGTCATTTTGTTCCTAGTTAGCTGCCTCATCCATTATCTTTATGTTCCTGGAATTTGTGATACAAAAAACAATGTATAGCCAATTAATATCTTAAGTTATTTTAATGTAAATTCTTGGTAAAAAAACTCAGGAACTATCTCACTCCTTCTCCCCCTTTAAAAATCAACTTGTAACTGTTGCTAATCAGAGTATATATTCACGACAACTTGCATCTCTACTTCTGGTTTGCAATCCTCAAGCTTGGCCCAAATAAACTACTCTATATTAATTTTGCCTCAGCTTGTTCCTTTTAAGAAGAATATTCAATAATTCTACAGCAGTCTGAACTCTAATGCAAAATTCCAGTTATTTTAAGTTTAGTATTGGAGGGAATCTTTTAAATGGATTCTACTCATATTCACTAAGGCAATGTCACTTTGTGATTTTTCTATAAATAACTGATGCAGTGGACACAGAGATGCACCACATAGCTTTCCCTTCAAGTAAGAACTTTTTTTCCTAAGAAGTTATTAGGAAAGTCTCTGCTGCTGGGATAGCTGCCAAAAGTATCACATTTTTCCATGGGGCAAAAGTGTCTGCCCATTCTGGCCCACCACAAGACAAGTCTGATAGGCCTGCTCTGCTCCAGACTTCAATGTGGTGCTGACTGAGACATGGTCCTCCTTCTCCCTCTACCTAATACCACTTGCTTTCCTACTGTGCTCTGGATGAGGGTGACTCTCCCCGGGCCTGGAAACCCCCATGAGAAGTTTTAAGGTGTTGGGGTGTGGCTACGTGGGGATTGAGAGGGGATGCACAGAGCCACTTGTGTTCCCGGCAAACTTGCTGCTTTTTGGATTCAAAGCTAGACTCAATAGACTTTAAATTGAGTGAGGCATGGAGCTTCTGCCAAAACCACTCCTGCCAACACCTCAGTCTATGGTGCACAGTATTGAAATAGGGGCTACACAGATCTTCATGCTCTTGAAATTTCATCCTCCTCAAACATATTGTCAAGGAGACTGGCTCTCATAATGCAGCTAGATGTAGAACTTTCTTCTTCACCCCTTCCAAAAGACTGTCATTCCTTTGTTGCTATATACAATTTTATGATTGTATAGAGCCTTTATAATGATCTGAAAATATACTCTCTATGTGTTACTGAATTTGTTCATTGCTTGTCTTCCTGCACTAGATGACAGACCCCATGAAGGCAGCGTTTGTTCAACTAGTTTTGTACTCTCAGCACCTAAACAGTACCTGACACACAGTGGGCTCTCAATATGTATTTTTTAAATGAATCAATCCACAACTCATTTCAATTTAATGAGTTAAATAGTCCCTTCAAATAACTTTACCCCTTATGGTAAATTCTCTGATACTTTTGTTCCTTCTCCTTGTTGTGCATAACTATGAATTCTGGCCCTTTCTCTTCCCCTTCTGCCCTCCTCTCTGTCTCATAATCCCCAAGCCAAGAAAGAACAGGCTTGGGCAAATAATTACAATAGTTGAGCTTCCTTTTATTCTTAGATACATATAGGACAATAAGAACAAATAAAGCAATTCTGAAGACTCTAGTATATATACTCAGGTGCTGTATCATTGAAACATTTTCAGTATGACATGAATTTCACTGGCCTTTTACAATCAAGATTAGAAGTGGTGCCACAGTGCATAACATCGAGGGCATAAGGGTATCATTAGGATAAGTGTTACTGCTCTTTCATCAGTCATCCAATCATAAAATCTCTACTCACTATCTTTAAGCTATATACAAATGTCAATCTCACTGTCTAGGGAAAGGCTTGTTATGAAGTATTCACTGTAACTGTCACATTTAACTGCCAATGACAGTAAAATGAAAGTCTGTCTTAATTACTGTCTTGTTTCATTTCTCATTTGCCACACCTCTTTCTAGGAAAGTAAATTATACAGTCTCCAATCTCAGAAGACTATTTAAAACATAAGATGATTATTGAGAATTCAGGGAAACATCTGAATATTTTGATATTATTAATATGAGTTAAGGTTGGAAAATGAAAAGTATGTATTCACTGAGGGCTAAGTACTGAATATTAAATTGATTCAAATACTATTGGCTAATGTCTAATGATATTAAAAGGAAAACAATTTGAAGAACAATTGAAACATAAAGGAAATTCAGATTCTAGAAGAAATAAATTATCATACAATTTATTTAATTACCAAGGGTCTAAAATAGGCCAAAATTTTTTTCTGGATGCCTACAAATATTAAAGCTTTTTCGTGAAAATGGTACGAAAACAGCTAATATTATTAAACTATATAAAACAGTCTTCACATAATCAAAAGAAGAGGCATATGAAAGAGATATATAACATCTAGTCACCTAGAATTATTTGTTCAACCATAACCTCGCCAGCAATATGGGGTAATTATTACATGATCTATCCTTTGTGTGGAGCTCGAGTTTAATTTCTTTTGTTGAAATTCACCTCCCAAGCTTCAGGAATGCTGATATAGGTCAATGCCAAATACATAAGTGGGTTTCCATGCTAGAGAGGTAGCTTTTAGAGGCAAAGTTAAGGGGATTATAAATAGAACAGCTCAATTACCCTAATTTGCTTTGAACATTTTCTCTGAGAGCTCCTCAGAAGCTCTTCTTTTTACCTTTTCCTGGAAATCTACCTATTGAATGGGTCTAGAGACTGTCTCCCTCAAGTAGAACCCTCTCTCACATCCTTGCATAGATTAATAGAATTACAAAAAGATCTACATTAAATAAAAAATAGATTCCTTCCTCCCTTTTGATGAAACTCTGTGTGTGCATTGGTGGAGTAGAGACATATTTTGGCCTTTTTAACCTTAACACTGTTGAAGTAGTAAGATCCAGAGTACTGTAATAAGCATATGAACCTATGAAAAAGAGGCCAATATAATTAATTTGCCTTGCTTTTCCATTATGCAAAAAGGGCCACAAAATTCTTTTGAGATGAAAAGATGGATTGGTACAGTCCTCTTTACAAGGAGAAGATAATAGAGTGATTTAAACCAGCAACTATCTTGTACTGAATAATTTATCCCTTAGGATCCTATGGCAATAAAAGTCGACTCTTTAAAATTTGATGATTCATGATCTTTGTCGTAAGAACTGTCTTTTCTTGTTTGTAGAAAGTAGATTTCAACAAATAGTAGATAAAGAATAATAACTGCAAAAAAATGGTAATAGAACATGTGAGAACTTTGGGTGATTTAGCAAATGGTAATTAATATTTATGTTTGCTTGCATAAAATTTGATACTTTTGAATATTTTATTTTACTCCTAATATGGTCAAGGAAAGAGACAGAACTCATTGTATTTGGCGATATGGCAATAAGGCTTTAAGCATAAACAAAATTCTAAAGTAACTCCTTTAGAATTCTAATTTTAAATTTGTCTTAACTTATGGGAATTTGTTACCTGATTCATTGGACACACACTTCTCTGTTGATGAGAGGTAATGCTTTAAAATAGATACGGTAAGGATTTAGAACTCAAGAAAACCTAGGTTTAAATTTCAAGTCCAATATTTTTAATGTGTGTTACTTTTTATAACACATTTAGAACTTTCCTTAATATTCCTTACTCTCTTCCATTTTCTTCTTCCCATGAATTTGTATCGGTACTGTGAATCCGTTTTTCTATCTTCCAAATAACCATCTTCTAACACTTGTAATTTAAAATTCCAGTCTATGCAATTATCTGCCTGAACTGCTTACCGGTATTGCGCTCCAATATATTTCTTATTCTACCTCACCCATCTGATATGGTTTGACTGTGTCCCCACCCAAATCTCACCTTGAATTGTAATAATCCCCACATGTCAAGGGCAAGGTCAGGTGGAGATAGTTGAATCATGGAGGCAGTTCCCTCCATACTGTTGCCATGGTAGTGAATAAGTCTCACGAGAGATCTGATGGTTTTATAAATGGGAGTTCCCCTGCACAAGCTCTCTTGCCTGCCACCACGTCAGAGATCACTTTGTTCATTCTTTGTCTCCTGCCATGATTGTGAGGTCTCCCCAGCCGTATGGAAATGTGAGTCTATTAACCCATTTTCCTTTAAAAATTACCCAGTCTTGGGTATGTCTTTAGTAGCAGCATGAGAACAGATTAATACACAGTCTATTGACTCATTTCTGATGAAAATGAATATCAGTGAGTGGAAAGCAGTAAATGATCAAAAGCAAGACATAAACTCTATCCCCAATTCTTCCCCCAAAAAAGATTCTGAAGCTGAACAAAATCGTGATATTCCAAAAGTAAGTACCTTAAATATTTCTACAGTAGTAGGAAACAATCAAAAAATGCAATGTACTATGTATATAGTAAGGAGTTTAACTTGCATATGGTCTCAGCTAAGTGTGAATGTTACAATAGAAGGAAGAATATAAGCTTCGTTTTGAACAGATGCATTATTAACTTACAATAAGATTTTCTAGTGAAATAATCTCTAGCTCTCTCACTGGACTGGAAATAGAGACTTGGAGCTTGTAATTGAGGTCTACTGGCACAAAACTAATAAGTGAAATAAGTCAAGGTAAAGTCACAAAAGAGATAAGTTTAGAGCGGATAGGACCTAATGCATATTTAGGAGGTGAGAGAAGGATGAATATTATGCAATGGTGAAGTCTTAGGAAAATGCATTTATTGTCCAGAATACATTGTAGGATAATAGTCCTAATGCTTTGGACTTTACAGTATGCATATGCAATTTTTAGTAATCAAAACTAGTGATTAAACATATAATAAAAGGAGTTATGGCCATAGAATGCAAGGAAGTAAAAATTACTATTTTTATGTTACTCTTTATAGAAGATTTGTTTGCACTCTCATAGGGAATAGTCAATCTTGTTATTTGGTTGTATAAATGATATATGGCTTTAATCTCTTTCCTTAATATTGATTTGTAGAGAATATATTTCTCATTGCCCTTTATATTTTTTAAAAATAGGATTTGGGATATAAAAACCAATAATGTTGTTACTTGTTATAACAATTGTAAGAGAAAATTAATTCAAGATTAATAGTGGTATTCAAAGAGTGTTGGGGTTGTATAAAAATAATTGTTTATTGATTTATTTTAATTTAACTACATAAAATAGCCACCCTAAATCTTTAGTTCAAATAAATACATTAGTTTTTGTTTCTCCCCACAGTGTGTGGAATTTTTAATATATATTTAAGTTTAAAAGAATAAAACTAGAAGATATAGAAAGATGTATTTTCTTCCATAT
>NW_012114633.1:605913-607692 GCF_000951035.1 Colobus angolensis palliatus
AATATATATTTAAGTTTAAAAGAATAAAACTAGAAGATATAGAAAGATGTATTTTCTTCCATATTCTAGTATTTTATTATTTGATTTACTCATTTTAAGAGAAAATTAATTCAAGATTAATAGTGGTATTCAAAGAGTGTTGGGGTTGTATAAAAATAATTGTTTATTGATTTATTTTGATTTAACTACATAAAATAGCCACCCTAAATCTTTAGTTCAAATAAATACATTAGTCTTTGTTTCTCCCCACAGTGTGTGGAATTTTTAATATATATTTAAGTTTAAAAGAATAAAACTAGAAGATATAGAAAGATGTATTTTCTTCCATATTCTAGTATTTTATTATTTGATTTACTCATTTGTCATGCTATTTACTTTTTAATGCCATAAATTATGACTTTTGATTGGTTCCCAAATTCCTACTGTACCTAAAGCTATTCTTTTGTAAGCCGGTCTTAACCTCCACTTAACCTCCAGCTTAAGTGTGTGTTTACCTTAATTGTCTTATATTTTTGTTCCTTGGCATAGCATCCTCTGTCAACAATAATTCTTCTTTAGTGAAATATCACAAATAGCACATATTACATTTTCTACCTTCCCATTCTCTATCCAACCTAAAAATGAAGTTATAAAAATCTAACTTCAGTTTTCTTGCAAAAGTTGCATAGATACCCTCAGTAAGCGGAGAGTTTGTTGAAAACCATTATTATTTAGAAAAATTTGCTCTAAAAGCTCAGCATATCATGTACTTGTCAGAATCTTCTCAGATTAAAAGGCTCTAATTTGACCCAGTGTTTCTTTTCATGATTCTTGCCTTTTGTTTAGAAAATTATCAGTCTTACTAATAACCTTATCTTCAACTTTATATTGTACCTGATACTCCCATAGTAATGAAAACAGCCAACCTACAAATAAGTCATATTTGTATAACAGCTAACATGTGTGAGAGCTCACTATGTAGCAGACACTTCTGTATGTATTTTACATGTACATCTAACTTAATCCTCACAATGTGACTGTAAGATAATAATTTTAGAAAATAAAGAAAATGGAGCACTGACGAGTTAAATAACTTGCCGAAGGTCACAGAGTTAGTGATTGGTAAAGCAATAATTCAAACTCTGGAAATCTGACCTCCAAGTCAATGTTCTTTTTTTAAAATTCTTTTTCATTAAGTTTTGGGATACATGTTCAGAAAGTGTAGGTTGGTTATATAGGTATACATGTGCCATGGTGGTTTGCTGCACTGTTCTTTTGCATTTGCTGAGGAGTGTTTTACTTCCAAATATGTGGTCGATTTTAGAGTAGTGCTATGTGGTGCTGAGAAGAGTGCATATTCTGTTGATTTGTGGTGGGAGTTCTATAGATGTCTATGAGATCTGCTCAGTCCAGAGCTGAGTTCAAGCTCTGAATATCTTTGTTAACTTTCTGTCTCATCGACCTGTCCCATATCGACAGATCAATGGTGGTATTAAAGTCTCCCATTATTACTGTGTGGTAGTCTAAGTCTCTTTGTAGGTCTCTGAGAACTTGATTTATGAATCCGGGTGTCTCTGTATTGGGTGCCTATATATTTAGGATAGTTAGCATTTCTTGTTGCATTGATCCCTTTACTATGATGTAATGCCATTCTTTGTCTTTTCTGATTCTTGTTGGTATAAAGTCTGTTTTATCAGAGACTAGGATTGCAACACCTGCTTTTTTTCCTTCCATTTGCTTGGTAAATATTCCTCCATCCCTTATTTTGAGCTTATGTGTGTCTTTGCACGTGAGATGAGT
>NW_012114633.1:611657-614743 GCF_000951035.1 Colobus angolensis palliatus
TCCTCTGGTTGCCCTTAACATTTTTTCCTTCATTTCAACCTTGGTGAATCTGACAATTATGTGTCTTAGAGTTGCTCTTCTCTAGGATTATCTTAGTGGTGTTCTCTGTACTTCCTGAATTTGAATGTTGGCCTGTCTTGCTAGGTTGGGGAAGTTCTCCTGGATAATATCCTGAGATGTGTTTTCCAACTTGGTTCCATTCTCCCCATCACTTTCAGGTACACCAATTTAATTGTAGGTTTGGTCTTCTCACATAGTCTCATAATTCTTGGAGGCTTTGTTCATTCCTTTACATTCTTTTTTCTCTAATCTTGTCTTTATGCCTTATTTCAGTAAATTAATCTTCAATCTCTGATATCCTTTCTTCCGCTTGATTGATTCGGTTATTGATACTTGTGTGTACTTCACAAAGTTCTCGTGCTGTGTTTTTCAGCTCCATCGGGTTATTTATGTTCCTCTCTTAACTGGTTATTCTAGTTAGCAGTTTCTGGAACCTTTTATTAAGGTTCTTAGCTTCCTTGCATTTGGGTTAAAACCTGCTGCTTTAGCTTAGAGGAGTCTGTTATTACCCAGACTACTTAGAAGTAGTCTGACGCCTACTTCTGTCAATTCTTCAATCTCATTCTCTGTCTAGTTTTGTGCCCTCGCTGGAAAGGAGTTGCAATTATTTGGAGGAGAAGATGCATTCTGGTTTTGGGAATTTTCAGCCTTTTTGTGCTGGGTTTTCTTCATCTTCATGAGTTTATCTACCTTTGATCTTTGAGGCTGACTACCTTTGGATGGGGTTTCTGTGTGGGGGTTCTTTTGGTGATGTTGATGTTGTTACTTTCTGTTTGTTAGTTTTTCTTCTAACAGTCAGGCTCTCCTTCTGCATATCTGCTGCAGTTTGCTGGAGGTCCACTCCAGACCCTGTTTGCCTGGGTGTCACCAGTGGAGGTTGCAGAACAGCAAAGATTGCTGCCTGCTTCTTCCTCTGTAAACTTCATCTCAGAGGGGCACCAGCCTGATGCCAGCTGGAGCTCTCCTGTATGAAGTGTCTGTTGACTCCTGTTGGATGGTCTCTCCCAGTTAGGAGGCACAGGGGTCAGGGACCCACTTGAGGAGGCACTCTGTTCCTTAGCAGAGCTCAAGCACTGGGCTGGGAGAATCCTCCTTGTCAGGATCAGTTGCTCTCTTCAGAGTCGTCAGTCAGGAATGTTTAAGTTCCCTAAAGCTGCACCCAGAGCGCCCCTTCCCCCAGTTGTTCTTTCCCAGGGACATGGGAGTTTTATGTATAAACCCCTGACTGGGGCTGCTGCCTTTCTTTCAGAGATGGCCTGCCCAGTGTGGAGGCATCTAGAGGGGCAGTCTGAACACAGCCACTTTGCTGAGCTGTGGTGAATTCTGAGGAGTCCCAACCTCCTGGCCTTCTTAGCACTGTCAGGGGAAAACTGACTATTCAGGCCTCAGTAACAGTGGATTTCCTTTCCCCTACCAAGCTCGATCATCCCAGGGTGACTTCAGGCTGCTGTGCTGGCAGTGAGTATTTCAAACCAGTGGTTTTTAGCTTGTTGGGCTCCGTGGGAGTGGGACCCGCTGAGTGAGACCACTTGACTCCCTTGTGGGCCTCAGCCCCCCTTCCAGGGGAGTGAACATTCTGTCTCACTGGGGTTCCAGACACCACTGGGGTATGAGAACAAATTCCTGCAACTAGCTCAGTGTCTGCCCAAACAGCTGCACAGTTTTGTGTTTGAAACCCAGGGCCCTGGTGGTGTAGGCACACAAGGGAATCTCTTGATCTGTGGATTGCAAAAACTGTGGGAAAAGTGTAGCATCCGGGCCAGATAGCACAGTCCCTCACGACTTACCTTGGCTGGGGGAGGGAGGTCCCCGGCTTCTTGCACTTCCCGGGTGAGACAGCACCCCACCCTGCTTCTGCTCGTCCTTCGTGGGCTGCACCCACTGCCTAACCAGTCCCAATAAGACGAACCGGGTACCTCAGTTGGAAATGCAGAAATCACCCAACTTCTGCATTTGCCTCACTAGGAGCTGCAGACTAGAGCTGTTCCTATTTGGCTATCTTGCCAAATCTCCCCAAATCATTGTTCTTTAACACCCTGTTAACCTTTGATTACAACTAGCATTCTACAGAAGCATAGGGAGAATGTATTTGAGCAAGAAACTATCCTTCTGGTTAACCTGCCACACCATTGCCTTATAATGGCTTGAAACATTGCACACTGACCACAACATTGGTCGAAAGCCATGTATTAGATCCAGGCACCTGCCATCATACCTGGCTAAGTTTTGTATTTTTGTAGACATGGGTATTCCCCATGTTAGTCAGACTGGTCTTGAACTCCTAACCTCAGGTAATCTGCCTGACTCGGCCTCCCAAAGTGTTGGGATTACAAGCATTAGCCACCATGCCCAACTTGCATCCAACTAGAGGTAACAGAACAGGCTTTTATCTCAAGGGCACTTTTCTTATCCACATTCTATTGATTAAATTATGCCCCAGATTGGTAACTAAGATTTGGGGAATTATCAAATTCATCATTGATGTGTTATTAAACAAAATACAAGAGAATATGAGAGAATTTTGATGTGTTGATGCTTAAGCTTAAATTTCTTAATGGATAATATATTTCTTTCATTTTAGTCATTTAGAGAATGTTATATGACATTTTTGTCTGAGCTTAGATGTACAAATGACTTTATTACCATCAATACCATATCTCTCCACCAATAACAATTAAAATGTATCCACAATGAGAAATTTACCATGATTCTTGCCTCTATTAGAACTCAAAAAAGTAAAGGTCTAATGTACTAATGTGAGCTAAACATACAGTAAAATCCTGTAGTAACCTCAGGATCTGGACATGCAATATTTAAATTTCATGCTTTTGCTAATAGTGGGGAACAGGATGAACTACAAAAAATAACAGAGAAACAAACTCTATGGGACTGAAGATAATTGTGAGCTGAAAATGTACAATAAAAGTGTTATTCACGACTTAATAAAGTTATATAATGTAGCCATTAAAAGTTCACGTGTACGCGTATACTTACATGTTTCAAATTTTTTTTCACATTTTTAAAAA
>NW_012114633.1:617014-617434 GCF_000951035.1 Colobus angolensis palliatus
AATGAAATAAAAATTGAAAAATGTACTCTCACATGTAAAATGCAAAACCCTTTAATCTGCTAAGGCTTAGTAAAGGTAAATATAAGCAGAAGGCACTGACAAAACACAATTACCACCAGTGTGGTGTAAATTGATGTATCTTTGGAGGAAAGCAGCTTGACAATTTGCATCAAGAGCATTAACCATGTTCATAGCTCTTTTACATAATAATTTCACTTTGGGGACTTTTGATTGGTGAAATAATTTAAAGTATAAAAATAATTTTATAATGGAAATCATCTAAAGGTCCAATATTACTTTAGAGTAATGGTCAAGCTAAGTTATGATAAATGGATACAACAGCACATTATAAAGGACATTGTTTAAAAGATAATTTGGGACTAGATAATACCCTATACAATATTAATTTTAAAAATAGCC
>NW_012114633.1:624024-633490 GCF_000951035.1 Colobus angolensis palliatus
TAGAGTACAGTGGTGCAGTAATGACTCACTGCATCCTCCAAACTCTTAGGCTCAAGTAATCCTTCTGCCTTAGTCACCTGAGAAACTGGGACTACAGGTATGTACCACCATACCATCACACCCAGCTAATTTTTAAATATTTTGTAAGGACAGGGTCTCATTATGTTGCCCTCGTTGGTCTCAAACTCCTGGGCTCAAGCTATCTTCCCAGCTTGGCCTTCCAAAGTACAGGGATTACAGGCATAAGTCACTGCACCCGGCCTAAACTGCTTTTTAAAAATAAAAAAAAAGTATAAAAACCCTGAGAATTAATAGGACAAATGGAAATATACTTATTTCATGATGGATTTAATAACTAGGAATTGGTGGTAGACCCTCAGACTTTTATATTTGGAACTAGAAATAACGAACCAAAGAGATAGAGAGTCAAAGGTTTGCAGGCACCAGAGAAACAAAAGAGCTACATGAAGGAAAGTTGGAGGTATTGGAGAGGCTGTTATTAGTTACCGATTGCCATGTCATAATTCTACAAATTTGTCTTAGACTATTGATTACACAATACAATATATTGTCAAATGGATCTGTCTTTTTTCAATTTTACAAAGATAATACTTTCTTAATTCATCTAAATCAATCTAGCACATAGCACTCAATAAACTGTCAAAGCATGGCAGGGAAGAGACATCAATTGTTTCTCAAAAAATTGATCATGAGTTGAAATTCAGGATAATGCCACCTTAGAAGAACCCATGTAAAAAATTCAAATTATCTTGATAGTGAAGCAAGGAATTGATTCTGACACAGTAATAGTAACTGTGGCCCCTTTCATTGATTAGGTGCCTACTAGGAAAGACATACTTGGCTAAACACTTAATATATATTTCTCATTCTACATTTAGCTAGCCAATGACTTTGAGATTCTAACTAGCAAAATGAAACTTACAAGATATTTACCAGGCTCTCACAGTTAGTCATGCAGAGCTGTTTGTCAAGCCCAACTCTGTCTCATGGAGAAGTTCCTTCTATTATTAAGATTTCATGGGGAAGAAAGACTGGGTTTTGACACAGAACAGAAAAGTAAGTAAATACTTTTAGAAGCTGTAGTGAAAACTACTTACAAATGAACCGGAAAGTACCAGGAAGTAACTTCCCATTGATCAGGTTAACTAGAGATGCAGTACCTTTCGTAGTCTCTGTACCTAAAAATAACTTTAAGCCCATGTTCTAGAGTGGTATTAAGTAGGTCATCCTCTTGGAATACTTTTATTTTCCATATAATCACGAAAAAATAATTTACCTAGAATACACTTGGCTGGTGTCAACCCAAGTACTCTTGAAATAAATAATACACATGTGTTTTTGTAAGAAAAAAAATCATTTGGCTACACTGAAACTAAGTTTATTCCTACCTAATCATTATTCTTCTTTATCTTATTGGGTCATTATTAGAAAGGATGCTATAAATTACACAATAATTTTATGGTAATTGACATATGCTTCAAATGCCAACCCATGTCTTAGCGTTGTCTTCCATTTATCTTTGAGAAATGGGCAAAGCAAAGTTATTCCTTCATCTTATACAACATTTCCATGTGTGAGAGGAAACACCACTAAGAAAATAAAAGTGTCAAGGCGACATCTACATTGTCAGTTCCTCTAGAGACATCAGATGTGCCCTTATATAATTTTAAAGAGTCGATTAATTATATGGACTTGAAGGTTCACAATGTAAATTAACCTAGACAGTTAATAGTCTAATTCCTTGAGTTAGAAAAAAACGGTAAGACCAGCATATATTTTATGGACTGATACTGTTTTTAAAGAAACTTACTTCAGTAGTACTAATATAGAGAAAAGATTGAATTTCAAAATGTAATTTCTTCAACTGAATCTGTATTTTATTAGATAATATCTATTGTTGGAATAAAACAATAGTTGCTACCCATAATCCTTGAGCAATAAGTAGCTCTCTCCACATTAGAAATGAATACAAAAGGAAGAAAGGGGGAAGTGTCTCAAAACCAGTATATATTTTTTAAATTGTCAGACCATCTGGAATTTTGCGACAAGGAATCTTTTCCCTGCATATTCTCTTATGTTTGACTCTAATTTTCTTTGCAGTATTAATCAAAAAAACATTGACCACAGTCTCTCTTTATTCTCAGTACACTTTGATTTTCTTCTCATCTTAAAATATTTTCCATCAATAAAACTGAATGTTTCTTCTTAAACATTAACTAACTTATTCATTATGAATTTTAGAAATATTTAATTCCTTCCACTCTACACATCTACATATACATACTTAGTCAATGTTTGCACTTACAGCAAATTATGCTAAAGTTAGTAGGAAAACACATTTGCAACATTACATTTCTTATAACAACTTATGATACATACATAAGTGTCACCAAAATTTAGACATTGAATTGTTCTGGTTCACTACATTGATCCAGTCAAGAACTCAGAGTAGGCATGCGTCAAACAAATTTTGCTGTTCCCCAAAATGAAGTCCCAAAACATCCTTTCACTTTCTGTTGTCTTAAAGACAGTAGACATAGGCTATACCCAATAATCATACTCTTCTCTGTTTTCATTCACTTGATTAATATGAACTGAATTTCTTCCAAGTTGAATATCATGTATTATGTTACGTGTATAATATGGCTTTTGTTCTAAAAAATGCAAAAACTATTTTAAAAGAAGTGACCAACACATGATGCATAGCCATATTCTTCCTGACAGAAAACAACCAACCACTCAGATCACATGAAAATGTTAAGCAATTCTAAAGTGCTGTACAAAGTTGATGGCATCAGTTATATTTTGCTACCATAACAAATTACTACAGATTTAATGGTTTAAAACAAGACATAGTTATTCTTATGTTTCCATCTTACTTTTCTTTTCATATGCTTGTCACATTCCCTTCAGAATAGCACTCTCTCTGAGAAAGATTAGTGACTCATCGTGTGTAGATTTTATATCAGCAGTTTAATGCCATTTATTATGTGAAGTTTTGAGCAAGACAATGGCAGAGTGAGATTTGAATAAAATTTGAGAAAATCTGCGAGAAAGAGAAAAGAAAACCAGACTCTGATAGCCACAAGCTGACGAATAGCTAGGGCTCCATTTGTGTTGCAAGCTCTCTTCCCAACTAGACAAAGATCTTATCCTGTTGTGTAGAGACAATTTCACAAAACGCCACCAGACAAGATTATTCTGTGACCTTAATGGAACAAGACAAACATTCATTGACAAACAATTCAGAAAAACAATTCATTGTCCAAACCACAGGCATGTCTGAACAATTTTTTGTCTTGCCTAAAATGAGTGACTGTTTCTTCATTAACAACTGCCATTTTAGCTTCGCTCAATTACCATCACTTTCTAGACAAGAGTGAAGATAATCATAGAACTATCCTTGCCACTTAATGCCATCCAATGTAACGCAAAACCTTCCTTCCTTGAATTGTGCCCAGAGTCAGCATACACAAACCCCATACCTAGAATATTCTTACCAAGTCATTTTATGTGTGCCCATAGCAGGCATAACCCCTTGTAAAGAGTCAAAAACCCAACATTGTTCTACTATAGGTGCTTTGCTAGTGATTTTGCCTGTAGAACATGAATTTCTGCCATTTACTATTATCTAGTTATGCAAAATTTTGATACTCTCGAGAACCATAAGATCATGAGCATGAGGAATAAATTTATGACATGGAGTTCCTCTGGATAAAATGCATAAATACATTTCTCCATCGTTTTCAGTTTGAGAAACATGATAAGTAGATAAATGATAGATGATTGATTGATTGATAGATAGATAGATAGATAGATAGATAGATAGATAGATAGATAGACAGATAGTTAGAAAGATAGTGTTAGAAAACATACTACCACCAAAATTATTTTGTTAACAATTTTGACTATGTAAACTAACAGTGTTTAGCATTAGGCCCTGGGAAATCCCTATGTTTTATAGCATTCACTACTACAATTTTTCATCATGAGTTTTTCTGCACTATCTGTATCTTAATTGTGTTTTTATTTTCACGTGTTGGGTGACTTCAGTTAAATTTTTTAGCATACTTATTTGTTGGCCTTTGATAATGTAATGAATTCACTTGCCTGGAAATATATTCCAACTTCACATTGCACTAATCAAAATGACATTGTTTTGTTTAGAATAATGGCTGGTATTCAAAATATGCCATCAGTGAAGGATATTTTGAGTTTTACTTGGTGCTGAGTTGCTGTGGAGAAAGACAACTTAATTTTATCTGTAGATTTCCCAAGCACTAAGATCCCACCTTCAATCTGTTTATCTTGTAACCACTAAGGTTTATAAGTTAAGGATTAGAAATATTTGAGCCTTTTCATTAAAGTGATATCATTTTGTATAACCTAGAATAATAAATACAATAGCTTTTCTGTGTTAATAAACAATACAAAGAGAGTAAACAATATTAAAATACTGTGTTTTACAGGAAAACATTAATAATGAGAGATGGGGAAAGAAAATGCATGAATGTTCAAGATAATTAGATGGTAGAAAGGGCATATTTGAGGACATAGTTAGGCTGTCTCCCTTCCCTCTCATCAAGAATTATGAGCTTTTAGAGGGCAGAGTCAAGGTTTCTCACCTTCAAATAGCATAGTGCATTTATTTTAGAAAGTGGATGTGGGAAAGAGAATGAACTGCAAAATCTGAAAGGTAAAAAATTTGCATTTTTCTATTTTAAAATGATGTTTTTTCTATGTTTTAATCTATATTAAAATTCAATTATTGCCATTAAATAACAATGATTGCATCTGTAGTCCTTTTTTCTAAAACTAAAGATTACTGAGTTTATATGAATTCCTAATTATAACATCTGCATACTTATGTTTGCTTTTCTATCTCTGTCTGTAAATATAGACAATAAGTACTCTGACTAACAAGGAATTGTCACAATGAGAGAGAGAAGTGAATATATTTTTCAAGAAATGGAAATTGTGACTGAATTTTGGAATGGATAATTGATCTTTCCAGTACTATATTGAATATGTTACAATTGGGTGACCTTTTTGCAATTCATTGATCATCTATGGGCTTTAGCATCCTCATTTATAAAATGGGAATACAAATAGTTTAGTGTTCAACGTTGAGCACAATGGGAAAATATAATATATTAATATTAGTTATAGCATTGTAGGACATAGAAACACACTTAGCTAACATTTTAAGAAAAGTTTTTTCAATTTTGTATTTTTTCTACTAAAAGTTTTACATATTTCAAACACTTCCTTATAACAAGTGATGATAAATTTGCGTTGATATATTTTTAAATACAACCAAGAGTAGACTTTTTAGAGTAAAAAAATAAATTCACATAGGAGAGGTTTTAAAAAGCTGTGCATTACCCATTCTGCTGTTCATTACACCTTCTCAATGTCTGTTAGCATGTATGTTGCTCCAGAGTGGGATGTGAGTTGTTCCTACATTAGCAGAAAATTAGAGATATTTATATATTAGCAATTATTAATTTAAAGATTTAAATGTGGCATTCTCTTCTCATGGGAGGAAGAGAAGGAGTCAAGTAGACTGAAATTTATACAGGACACAACAAAAATTTTATGAATGTGAAATACAAAATTAACTGCTCTCAGAGACCTCAGAATTGAGGAGAGTTAAAATTTGAATGAGGAACATGTATCATTTCCTAATGTTCTTTGGAGAGAGAATAATCTAGTCTTATTCAACTTTCATTTGATCAGGCATTTTAAAAACGAACATGTGAAATACTAAGTAGAAAAATATTCATGGTTCAGATGTGGCTTTCCCATAACAGTTTAAGAAGAGAATAAATCCCTCTCTCCTGAGGAGTAGATGTGTGGGGAAACTGCAGCTATAAGGAAATGGTAGAGGTTATCTAGATCTAAATCCTTAGAAGTGTATGTTCTCACATTAAATCATTTTCTGAAAAAATAAATATAAATTAATAGATAAAATATTTAAGCGGGTTCTTCTAATATCCAGGAGTGAAAAAAAAAATCTATCTAGTGAAACAAATATTATGCAGAGAATTCCTAAGATTTTTGGTGAACATGTGGGCATTTAATGAAAAAAATAGACATGATTATATTAAAAAAAAGATGTTTTGTTTCTTTTGTGTAAGTCTAGCTATACTAATACTCACTCCGTGTATATGCCAAATTAAAAACTGGACATCCAAGAATGATTTACTTTAGGTAAACTTAATAAGCCTAACATACATAGGTCAAGAGTTCTAGAAAATAAAAATAAGATTATGAAAACTAATCACACTAACATGGCATGATCAATTAAAGTTAAGACCCTGTAGGATATTACATTTAATATGGAAAAAATTGCAATTTTGTGGGAAGAGGGTCTTTTAGATGTTACCATCACCGAATAAAACATTTAAAACTGTTCCATTTAGTTTTCTTTTTATAAAATAGTTGTATTGTTTTATAATGAGAAAACTTGCTATTTTCTTGAACAACATATTTTCTATCAAGATTAAAGTGGCATTTTTAATATTTTTCACTCTACTAATCTTTTGAAGCATGAAATATAAAAATACAAAAGTGAATGTATCTATATTAGATAATATAGTTAATTAAATAAACTATATTGTCCAAAAATATTATTGAGAATTGAGGGAGAAAATATTTGAGAAAAATGTATTCTTTAACCTTTACTAAATGTTCATTTATTTTCATGTTTCTTGGTAGAAGAGGCTTCCAGAAATATCGATACTACTAAGTTTTATAAAAATAATTGAGAAGTAACTGTTAAATTCTGGAATCCTGTTATCCATGTCATATAATATATACAGTTTATAAATCAGCAAAATGTATACCAAAGTTTACGGTAACATTTTTCTAAATGACAAGATCATAGATAATTAAATATTAACTATGTTATATTCCTGTAAAAAAGAAAAAGAGAGATCAAAATGCCAACACAATTATTTATAGATTCTATTCTGCGTCCATAAGTAAACTTTGTCAACTATGGGGTTTATCATGGAGGCAACTTGGCTGAACTTTGTCACTGGGACATGAACATCTCATTATTTTTAGGCATTTCTCATTAGGTTATTCAAATTTCCAGAGAGGGCCGGGCACGGTGGCTCACGCCTCTAATCCCAGCACTTTGGGGGGCCGAGGTGGGCAGATCACCTGAGGTTAGCCATTCGAGACCAGCTTGGCCAACATGGTGAAACCCCATCTCTACTAAAAATACAAAACTTAACCGGGTGTGGTGGTGCCTGCCTGTAATCCCAGCAACTCAGGCAACTGAGGCAAAAGATTGCTTCAACCAGGGAGGTGGATGTTGCAGTCAGCTGAGATTGTGCTACTGCATTCCAGCCTGGGTGATCTAATGAGACTCCATCTAAAAAAGAAAAAAAAAAATTCCAGAGAGATCTCTTCCACTTTCCTGCCTGGAGAGTGTAACTCTAGCTGCCACATTCTCTAAACCCAAAGGGAAAAAATGATGAAGAATGTCAAGCCTTAGACATAAAAAAGTGAGAATACATTCTCATTCATTCTCACTTAATATACCTGATTTTAGTATGGTATCCTTGCATTTGATGTTATTTGGTTTTTTCCTATATTAGCAATCCTACCTTTTATCTTTTTCTGCAGTGATTCTGCACTTTGTTCAAATAAAAATTAGTGGAGAGCCATTTAGTTTATAAAATCTACATTTAACAAGTATACTAAGCAATGTTACATACAAGACACTTACATTTTCAGTTCAAAGACAGTTTGAATATATAAAAAAGCAATATTGCAGACATTTATTTTAAAAACATTGTAATGGATCAAGAAATATATCACAATGCTCCCTGTAGTCAGGATTCAGGCAGAGGACTCACATCTTCTTAGTGCTAGGCCCAGCAGTATGTCTCAATGCCTTCTAAAGGCAGAGCCAAAACAAAAGAAGTAACAGTATTACATTAATAGTAAATTGGGGAGGCATTCTCATGAAAGCGAGTCAAAAAAGTTGCCGATTATTATTCTCCCTTGTTAGTATTATTGTGAGATGTTGGCCATTACAGTAAAACATGAAATAAAATTCTGTTTGTGAAAAAAGTTGTTGCTTCGTCACAGAAGCATAAAAAGGCAAATCAGTTTTTATCTAAGCACTGCCATGGGATAGAGAATCTTATCCATTCATCTGCCAATATTGAAAATTTTTAATGTAAAGGCAATCTCTAATATGGAGATGAATCTAGAAGTTAGAATCAACAACTATAAATATCTAATTCAATTAAATGATTGATTCATCTAGCTACCCTAGTTCTAATTCCATGCTCATTACATAACTTTTGCCTCCCATAAAGGTGCAACTAAATAGATAAATTATACTACTATAGACCTTAAACATGTCTCTTAATATAGACTTAAACATATCTAGTTAAAGTGATAATACATTTTCATAGAAAAGTCCTCATGTAACTTCTGTTTATAATTGGAGTTCTCAAGAGACAAAAGGAGGAAATTCACTAACCATACAAAACTTACTGATATTCATCTATGTAACAGTGATATTACTCATTATGTGTTAATTGATTTGTCTTCTGTTATCTGTTTCTATTTTGTGTGAACTTTAGCCACTCTACGTCCATTCTTGTGTCCTGGTTACCATGAGTAGTGTCAAAAGTAACCCTTTTTGCCTTCCAAGAAGACCCTACCTCCAGTCAGATTTCAGTCTACGTTTGCAAGTACAACCGAGATAATACATAGTACTACAACTTATATTAAAGTATATTTTCTATATGCACAACTTTTTCTCCTGCTCTTATCATACTGAAAATATAAACTGCACTGGCTTCTTATTTTCCACACAGTAAACAGTAAGAAGATTTTATCCACAGTTATCCACAGTGTGGCAGCTTAATAACTTACTTATATAACTTACTACATCCTCAAAAATTAATTGATAGTTAACAAGTATATGATATATGTTTACCATGCACTGAAGGGTTATCAAGAAACACAAGAGAGCAAAGTATTTGGCTTCAATGAATGTAAACTTCAGTTGGGAAATAAAATGTTGTTACACACAAAACAATTGGATGTTATATAAAAGAGTTAGGAAGAGTTAAAGAAGTTTTCCTGGAATATTGAGGAGCTAAGAGATGAAACGATACATATTAGTTGGTTACATAACAGGCATAATGGAGAACATTCCAGCAAATAATATGAGGAGAAGCAAAAGTTCAGAAATAAAAAGAATGAGCATAATGGTGGAGACAGGAAGGCAACTGAACTGCTGTATTACATAGTGTAGAGTGCTGCTAAAGAATAAGGGGATATATAGTTGCATACTTTAGTTATAAACAAATTAAGGAGCACAGTACATTGGGCTTCCTCTTGAGATAAAACTGTTTGTCCTTCAGCATGAAAGTGATACAATGAAAGTAATGTATAATCAATATTAATCTAG
>NW_012114633.1:633735-640866 GCF_000951035.1 Colobus angolensis palliatus
AAAAAAAAGGCAAAAATTAGCTGGCCATGGTGGTGCATGCCTGTAGTCTCAGCTACTCTACAGGCTGAGGTGGGAGGATTGCCTGAGCTCAGGATGGGGAGATTGCAGTGGGCCTAGATCACACCATTACTTTAGCCTGAGTGACCGACCCTGTCTCAAAAACAACAACGAAGTCATTTGGTTCAAGCCAACTTGAAACTGAAGAATTGAGGGACTTGAAAAAAGACTTCAGTTCTCTGGCCACAAGTTAATACAGACGTCATCACAGAAAAGACCCCATCTACTGAGTTCTCAAATACAAATTATAAAAGACTATAATTATTAATGTTTGTGAGAAGGAGTAGCAGAAAAAGTCAATCATAAAATATAATTATGTAATTAAAAAAGAAAACATATAATTTACTCAGAAAAAAATGCCCTAAAAATAAAGATATAAAGACATCCTTCTGCATCTGTGGGTGTTTGGTTCCAGGACTCCTTGTAGATATCCAAATTCATAGATGGTCAAGTTTCTTACATAAAACGAGAAATGTAACTTATGCAATCCTCCTGTATACACTAAATCATGTTTAGATTACTTATAATACCTAGATTACTTATACCTTCGCATTGAATTTACAATGGAAATATAATTTACAACTGTAAATTTCTATTGTAAATTCTATGTAATTTGTAAATCGAATTGTAAATTCAATGTAAATTCTATGTAAATAGTTGTTATGACGTATTTCTTCAAAAATAATGACAAGAAAAATGTCTGTATGTTTTAAGTACAGGTATTTTTTTCCAAAATATTTTCCATCCACAATTGGTTGACTCTATAGATACAGAACCCATAGATATGGAGGTTCAACAGTATAATTGTATTGCAGAGGTGGCACCCTAAAATAAGTTGACTTTAGTGAAAAAAAAGTGAAGGTTTAGAGCTTTTAAAAAAGTTCCTAAGGCTCTAAGTCATAAATCTGGAATGTAGATGCCAGATTACAGATGGTTCATGTAAACGACTGCACAGAATATGTTTGGTGCCTGGAGTCTAGGTTTCTGAGCTATCAGGATAAGTGTATTTCTACAGCATTCTTCATCCCCTCAGTGTTTAGTTTTTAAAAGAGCAGCTATTTTTTCTCCCTTACAAACAATACTTTAAAAATAAAGGCATATGTTTCATTACACTGATATGTGTTCTCTTGACAAAAAATATATCAAATTAATAGGCTCATCTCACTTTATTGTAGAGATTTTTAGAATTGTATGTTGTTCCCATTAGATAGTAATGATAGAAATAATAGTTTGCATTTTTATGAAAGCTGTCATGTGACAAACATGCTTCTAAATGCTTACTAGTGTAATACAACAACCCTAAGAAAGTAGGGTTACTCTTTTCCAGAAGAACAAACTGACAAACAAAGAGATTATTCAACTCTAATGCCACACAATGAGTAGTTATTAGAATAGAAATAAAAACCCAAAACGTCACAAAGGACTAGTTATTAGAAATAAAAACACAAGCAGTTTGAGTTTAAAGTTTGCATTCTTAACCACCATGCTGATATTTTGAGTGCCAAGAAATATCTATGTTCACTGCCTAGCATCCAGCAGCATGCCTGACCTTGAGTTAGGCACTCAGTAAATATGTATTGAGCAAATGTAATAAACCGCAAACATAATTTTTAATCCTTTTGAATCTTTATTACTGATATTATCATTCATGATATTCATAGATTTAAAAATTCCTATGTAATAGAATATTAAAGAAAAAGTTAAATATATCTCCTGAATCTCTGTATGATGCTTTAGAAAAGAAACAACTATTAACAATTTATTTTTAAATGTTCTTTTGTGATTAATTTTATAATTTTCAATAATAAGCCCAAGCCCTTGCTTCATCACCTTGAAGAATCTATCTAAATATATTTATAACAAACATATATATTCATCATCTTAAAGAACCTATCTAAATATATATTTATCTATATGAATATGTATAGATCATTATATATTTATCTATAATAAACCATCTAAATATGTTTATATAATATGTAAGTATATATTTATCTAAATATATATTTAGATAAATATATAAATATACTAGATTCTTTTACATTTAGATAGATTCTTTAAGGTGATGAATAAATACATATATTCATATTATATACATGTATATATATGTGTGTGCATGTGTATATATTTGTATGGCTCCTATCAAGTTTAATTTGCTTAGCTTTAGTTACCTCTTGGCTTTTTCTGTTCCTTTGGAGGCCAGTCCAAGCTTCCATTGCTCCTATGACTCCATGTTTTCTACTTCTTGGGTTATTTTTTTCTCTATGCTTTATCAAACAGCCTTGTACAATTTTCATGAGGTAGAGTGGGGGCACTGGTAAATGTCCTAATTATGTGAATGCCTAAAAGTGTTTATCGTCACTCTTGATTGATAAGATAATAATAACATGTTCATAAGAACTTTTCACATGAAACTTTGAAGACATTGCTTTTGACTTCTAGCATGCAGTGTTGCTCATGACAGGTTGCTTCAATTATGATTCTGATGCTGTTGATGTTAACTGTTTTTCTGGGAGATTTTAGGATGTTCTTCACATCACAATATGTCAAGAATTTCAACCCTATACTTAAAAATGTTTGTTATTTTTCTCTTCATTGTTTATTCTTCTACTCTGAAATTACTATTGTCCAGTGATTAAGCTCCTGAATCTATGCCGTGTATAAACAGTAGGTGCCTTCCTATCTGTGGTTTTGTTTTCCGTGGTTTTGATTACCTGAAGTCAACCATGGTCCAAAAATATTAAATTGAAAATTCCAGAATTTACCAATCCGTATGTTTTAAGTGGCATGTCTTTGTGAGTAGCATGAGGAAATCTCGCATCACCCCGGCCATCCACTCAGGATGGGATGAAGAACTTTACCATGATTCACTTCCACTTAATGAATAGTAAATATATTTTCTCTTCCTTATGATTTTCTGAATAACACTTTCTATTCTCTAGCTATTTTATTGAAAGAAGACAGTACATAATACATATAACATTAAATGTACGTGTTAATAGACAGTTCATGTTACCCGTAAGGCTTATGATCAATAGTAGGCTAATAATAGGTATGGGTTTGGAGAGTCAAAACTTATATGTAAATTCATGAGTGTGCTGCGGGTTGATACTCCTAACTTTTGAGTTGCTCAGGGGTTAGCTTTGTACTAGCTACCGGCTCATTAGTCACTTAGTTGCTGCCTTGGTAATGAGACCCACTGTCAAAGTATTGCCATGCTTGCATTCAAATAATCCTCATTTTACTTCATAATGAACTCAAAGCATAAAAGTAGTGATGCTGGCATTTTGTTATAATTGTCTTATTTTATTATTAATTCTCATTAATCCCTTACTAGACCTAATTTATTACTTAAACTTTACAGGTATAGGTATGCATATATCGGAAAAAAACATAGTATGTACAGAATTAAATACTATCTTCATTTTCAGGCATCCACTGGAAGTCTTTAAACATATCCCTGTAGATAAGAAGGGGCTACTCTGTATGTGCGTGTGTGTGCATGTGCGTGTGTGTGTGTGTGTGCTCTGAGATCTTTAGTGTTCACTCAGAATTCCTTTATTCCTTTGACTTTATTTTCTGGACTTCCAGCTTAACCATATTTTTGGCCCCTCCACATAATTATATTTAACAAATAATTTGAATTTTCAATGACACTTTTTTTTTAATTGTTCCTTTTGGTTTGTAGCACTTTCTTACTTTAGATTAAAATAGCCTCTCAAGTAATAAGAATATTAAAGTTTTATTTTAAGTTTTCTCTTCTTTATTGAATTATTCATATTTCCTCTGTGGAGACTTCTGTTAGTTCTTCTTGTCCTGTTTCATATTAGTGATCCTGATCATCCATTTACATACTAGCTTTTAATGATAGAGCTGACTTGTCTTTTTTTCCATAGTTCAGCAGATCTGTTCTCAAACAACTGTTGAATGGAGTATTGATGTTCATTTTTACTCTGGGGCATTGGACACTTTGAATACCTGCATAATATCCAGGGTGAAAAGCTTGTTAATTTGGGATTAAAGTTGCTTAGTATCTTTCCATCTTGAATAAAGTTGCCTTTTCTTCCCTTATCTCCCCTCTCTTTCTATTGGGAGCATACGGGATTACCTCTAAATGTGGTTAAATTGCCTTTCAGATCCCTCTGAAAGGGCAAACGCCTGGGTAGACTATTTACTTATTTTAGAGAGAAGTTTAAATGCTATTATAATAAGGAGGGGAAGCTGTTGCTAGTAATGGAGCTAAATATAATAAGAATGTAGGGAATTAACTGGTCTACCTGTTTTCACTGCAGTATTAAATTAATGGCAATGATGCTGTTCTGATGACTTATTCTTACACTTTGTATTTATTGGCTGTAAACTGGATCTTTTCAAGAGCTGCCTGGAAAAGAACGAATTAGTTTTAGAGTTAATGTTTGTTTCCTATGGAGATCTCAGCCTATTTAATTTTGTTTGCTTTATCCCCCAAGAGAAATCATCCAAACATTTAATCTGATGATATATCTTTTTGCCCCCCAGGAATCTTTAGCTTATTTAAGTATAATTTGCAATCATATGAACAGGCTCCTGACAGGTGGTATAGGATGATTAGAGGACAGGTAAATATTCTCAAACTCTCACCTTGAACTTGAATTCAACTACATATCTCACTTAAATCAAGGTAAAAGTATTTGTACAGTTCTCAATGTATGTCAGTGCTATCTAGAACTGTTCCCATTTTCAACACTATTTTCTATTGTTTTGAATAAAACTATTAGATTCATAGAGGTTGACCCTGAAACCTGAATCATGACACCTAGAAGTTGTGCAAAATATATGGCACAACTTGGACTAAAGATTAGTCATACTTTTTAATACATTACAAGCATATATAATAAGAATAATTGATAGCTTCTTAATGTTTAATCATATGTCTGTATATGATATCAATTATTTTCAAAGATTAAAGAGACAAAGAAATGTAAAGTTATAGTAGTGGCTTGAAGCCATAACATTCACTTGTTATAAACTTTGGAGGTCATTTGCACTATCTGAGTCTATGATCTATGCATTCAATAAAGAAGAGCATTTAATTTAGTTTCACAAATTAAAGAAAATAAAATAATGGATGCTAACAGCAAGCAATTTGCATACATATAACAATTATAAACCAAATACATAGGGAGGTATTAATTCCAATACAGATTTTTATGCCTGAAGTCTCAAAGACAAAGAAAAATAATAATAATTAAGATTCTAGGAATATTATCTTTTGGCTGAAGATAAATTCTCAGCCTACTCACAGGAACAAACCCTATCGACATTATTGGTACTTTAAAATATCACTGCTAGTGGTGGTAGGAAGAAGACTGTCTAATATTACCAAAAATAGTCATGAAAAATAAATAGCTTTCAAATATGTGTACACAGCTAGACTTATAACAAGAAATATGTTAAGTTTAACATACTCAAATTTCAATAATAAATATATTCTTTGTACTTGTGCTATATTAAAAACATCTGGAAGAATATTGATTTATTTATCTTAAATAAAATAAGGTCATTTTTCTAAACTTTCCTAACAGTTTCCAGATTTCACAATTTCAAAATCAAAGCGAGTATAATGTTTTATTTATTAAAATAAATTGTACTCATGGGGTGAACGGGGTCAGTTCAGACTGCTATAACAAGGATACAATAGATTGGGTGACTTGAAAAACAGAAATTTATTTCTCATAATTCTAGAGGCTAGAAAGAAAATACCAGATTCTTCAAACACAAGCAAACACCAAACCACAAGTAAGGACAAAGATCCATTAAACATGTCCTTTTTATTCACTCACAGACAACAAAAAAAGCTAATGAGGAAAACAAATCAACAGACGGAAAGGAAACATGAACTTTACAATTCTGTTCTTTAATTCCAGGATACTCAATACGCAGGCCTTAAGGAAGTTCTAAACAACATTTTCAATTTAATACTGAAATTTCTTTCATTATGTAACACAACCAGAGATCTATAGATACTGGTTAAAGGAAAATGTTTAATGCGCGTCTCTTATTCAAAATTGCCCTGACATATTTTGATTATCATGAATACCAAGTTTTCATTTCTTTGGTTTCATAATTTTTTTCTATTTCAACTTCCAGATCCAGAACACAGTTATTTCTCACATTTATTTTACAAATGTGCATTGGGTACTATGTATTAAGTACAGAAAAAGAAGATAGTGCAGTACTTTCCCTCAAGGAAATTACAGCTTTCTGGAAAATGTCATTGCTGTCATTCCACAACCACAATGGGTAGTGGAATGTCGCCGTGAATGGTATTTGGTTTTTTTTAAATTTCAAGGGATGGAGATGATCAGAATACCTATGAAACTGGTGATATATTGCTTATTCTGTAAATGGAAGATTAGACATAATGGAAACTCATGACAAACAATGCTTATGGAAACTGGAATATGATTTAGAAAAATGGACTCTCGTCTCTAACTACTGAGTTATTTCATTGAACACTTAGCAATGTAAATGCTCTTGTCCCTGTTCTAGTAATCTGCTTTTAGCACAACTCAGATATGCCCACAGTCCTTCTTTCTTTTTTTTTTTTTTTTCCTCATTTTCCACTTCGAGACCACTGGTCAGTTTCATGTTTATCTAGTTCAAGCTCCTGAGAGAGAATCTAAATGGATCAGAAAATTTTTTTTTTTTAAACAATTTCTTTTCTTTATTTTTGCTTACTCTTTCATCCTTAGAGCCCCAAACAGAAGCTGATATGTGCTTGACACTCAATACATACTTGTTGAATGAATGAGTGAATGAATGGAAGTATGAATTAAAACATCGTGACCTGTATATATTACAAATAATAACATATCAAAATATGTAAGACATATAAACACAAAGATAATGGTAGTGTGAGATATTAAGTAGTTTTCTGAGTTTGTAGAGGGTTATGAAGAAAAACAAAAGAAGTAGGTGTTTGAAGACCTAATTAATATGATTACTGAGTTTTACTTAGTTGATATGTTTCAGATTTTATATGTATTAAGTAGGGAATGTTATTAGTAATATTGTAGTAATAGGGAATACATT
>NW_012114633.1:645453-657597 GCF_000951035.1 Colobus angolensis palliatus
GCCATCTTGCTCCGCCCCTCCTGGATCAGTAAATTAATAGCATTCTTCTTGTTACACACACTTGTGATTGTACTCGCGTGGGCTATGTGATCTTCTCTGGTCCATTAAACCGTAGTCAGTATGTTAGGATCACCTAGCAAGGATGTATTTGCAGGAAATTCCTTAGAATCATAACAAGATGTGAAAAATTTATTATCTCAACTGGTCCGGGATCCTGTGAGAGAAGAGTTCGGGTTCCCAGAGCCACAGTCAATCCCACACTTTCCGAAGTTAAATTTACCTATGTAACACTGTTACATGGATACATTTTCATAAAGTTTATGAAAGTGAACTAATCATTCTTTATGCATTTACTTAAAATATTCTATTTTCTTCTCTAAGCATGTATTTCTCTACTCGGTTTGCATGACCCCCAAAATCTATCAAGACCCCCTGGAAAGTGTCCATTTTATTAGTCAAACATTTAACTAACATACTCTAAAGGCTTTCTTGGCATTCATTTATTAGCTCCCACCAACCTTAAGTAATTTTTGAGCTGTTACAAATGGGGGAATAGGAAAAGAGATCTTCAGTCAACACTACTTACACAATAGAATTAACCTTTGATAACTATCTCTTGTATCACATTAAAACTGCCATGTTATAGGTTTAGCTATGTTCTCTGAAAAAGTATACTCTAAAAACATATTTAAACAAAAAGGAATTGCTTAATGATTTGTTATTCAAATCTGAGTAGAATTTTTAATACAATCTGTTTTCACCTAAAGGACAAAAAGATTACTGAGAATTTTCTTCTGCCTTCAAATTGCATATTTTATTATTAATTGTGTTTTCCTCCTTCAAATTGCATTTTTCCAGATACATAAATTCTTTGGTTAAAAAGTGATAAGATTTGGCTGTGTCCGCACCCAAATCTCATCTTGAATTCCACATGTTATGTTGTGGGAGGGACCCGGTGGGAGGCAACTGAATTATGGGGGTGGGTCTTTCCTGTTCTGTTTTTGTGATAGTGAATAAGTCTCATGAGATCTGATGGTTTTAAAAATGGGAATTTCCCTGCACAAGCTCTCTCTTTGCCTGCTGCCATCCATGTAAGACATGACTTACTCCTCCTTACCTTCCACCATGATTGTGAGGCCTCCTTAGCCACGTGGAACTATAAGTCAATTAAACCTTTTTTCCTATATAAATTACCAAGTCTCTGGTATGTCTTTATCAGCATCATGGAAAACAGAATAACACAAAAAGTCTTTGTCTTGGAACTGAAAACAGATATTGTGAAATAGCAATGAAGAAGAATCCTAATATAAACATTCCAGTGGCAGTTTGTATTAACCAAAATCAAGTTAGTGACAAAAATCCATATCCAAAGTAGTCCTATGCAAACTAACATATTAAGATAAATAGGTGGCATATCTATCATGTGAAAATTACTGTGGCAAAAATTATTTAGGTACAAAATAAGACACAGTCACAGTGATAATGAGAAACATATTTCATAACTGTGAAAAATATTTTTAGATCAAACTTAAATTTAAATTAAATTTAAATTTGTTACTGAAATTTATTACTATATATCAAATTTTTCAGTTTGATCTTTGTTGCTATTTCAAAAAGTTTGTCTATATATGTCGAAAGCTGGTGGTCAATATGTCACCACAAATGTAAGTGTCGGTGTTATCTAATCTAAGGGATAATTGATTTGGTAATAATCTAAAGTCAATTTAGTCTGGTTATCTTTTATTTCAAAATAAAAATCAACATATTTTAAAGTGTCTTACTTTGAAACTAGGTTAAATATGTAAGATGGTATTTAATATATCTTCTAGCGATCAAATTTAAAAAATGTTTGAAAATTGTTTTTAACAGTCATTTAGATTATAAATACATATCATGCAAATGCTGATAATTTCTTATTTATAGTTTTCTGCATTTCATTTTCCTTTCAACGTTACAAGTCAGATAATTATTTAAGCCTGATGAAAATGTTGTTCCCTCACCCCAGAGAAATGCAAATAAGCATGCCCTCTCAAAATTTTGCATATAGTTGAAGGGGGAGAGCATGTAGCAAACTATTAGAAGTATATGCAGACCCATCAACACTAAGTTAAATATTTCTGTACTGTAACTTAATCATTTAAGAATGCAACTCTCCAGTCTCCAAAGCAATTGTTTTTATTAATTCAACACTCACTGAACACAAGTGAATTGCCTAACTTTATATCAGCTAAGACGCTAATAACAGAAAATCCAACTCAGATTTACTTAAGAAAGTGTAACTGAAGTTCAGTAGGGCAGACTGTATGCAAAATCAGATCCAAGACATCTAACAATGTTACCAGAATTATTTCTCTTCACATATTAAACCCTTTTCTTTCAGGTAGACTCTATTTTTGTGCAAACACTCTTAGCACAGTAAAATATAACTTTTTATGTTACGTATATTATATACTCTGAGGTTCCATTTTAATTCTAGAGGAAAATAGTGTAATTATGTCTCCTAGAAGTCACAGCAATATCTCTATGCACTCCTTGACTCTCATTACATAACAAATTGTGGTGGTTACACTCTGATTTTCCCAAATCTGTGTACCCATACTTGCTCCTCCTTCATGTCTTCAGGCTTAGGGATCAAGCTAATTTATCAGAAACATAAGAGAGAAGAACATAAATACCCACGGGTAATCTGGGCTATGATTTTCAAAAGAAAAGGTGAATAGAGAGAGAAAGTAAAAAACTAGCAGATGTACTTATATCTACTTTGTGCCATTTATGCCCTTAATGATAAAAGGGCATAAAATCCCTTGAGGTAAAATCCCAGACCTCAAGGAGGTTCCTGGCTTATGCATTGAAATATCCGTAGTTTATAAATAGTACAAACAGACAAACACCCAAGGTACAACTCAGTTAATTTTCATATCATGGCATAATTTCTGAAGCTACCCGACTGGTGATCCTGTTCTCCAGTCTAACTATCTCTACATATTTCTACTGTCAAATCTTCATTATAAAAACCAATCTAGTCATGTTACTTAAAAATAAAACTCTTCCAACCACTATTAACTATTTAAATTAACATTATATTTTAAATATATAATTAGTATTAATGTGACATAATCACTTTATAATTTTTAACCAAGTTTATTCTAGAATTAAGTCTATTCAAGGCCCTCCCTCATCTATCCTTTTATTTAAACGTTTGTAGTTTTTATTGATTTTAAATTTCAAACAAAATCTAGTATGAATCACAAAATTCAGTTTGAACCACAGGTGGTAATACAATGTCTTTAATATTTTTCTAAAGCTATTACTCTATGTAATAATAAAACAGAATTAATAACATAGCATAATGTGAAGTTTTTATTCCAGTGGTTTTTCATATATTTGTCCTTCTTATAAAGGACATATTAATTATTTTAATTTAACAACATCTAATAGAACTATACAAAACAAAAATATATTTTTAAATGATTTGTTATACTTGTCATTATGAATGTGTTTTAAAACACAACTCTGTAAGTGTCTGGGTAAAGAAGCAAGCTGTCCTCCTCCACCATTATAGTGAGTTTGCAAGGCTTTGCCATTGTAAGCAAGAAAAGTAGATTGCATTGGGTTTTTTCTTTTTTTTTGCCAAAAACTGTTTATATTTACTACTTAGTCTCACTAGATTATTAGTATATAGAGAACTCACATTCTGATCAACTTGATTTTTTGTGTGTACTTTTATATCTAAAAGGTAACTTCCCTGTTGCTCCTAATACTAGTGGACCAATCCTAATTTATTATTCCATTCTCATCGCTGTAGAAAGGTCTTGGTCTTGATGAAAATCAGCCCTCTGCCTCACCTGCTACTGCCACAAAAAGGGACTGGAAAGGTTCTTGTTGCCTAATTCACTGTTCCCTTTGAATAAGAAACAGGGCACAGAGAGGGGAGGACTTAACTAGTGAGAGATTTTGCATGTATCTTAGACGTGTGCCCTATAACATCACATTGCCTCCAATCTCATCTTTCAGTCAAATCACTCTGACACTATAAGTAAAATTTCAGTTTTTCTCAACTCGATACTATCAAACATGAAGCTTTTCTTGTTACAATAGTTCATCTTTCTTTGGATTAAAAAAAGTTTACCTTAAAGAAATAAAACTGTCTACCTAAACTGATTGCTAAATTGCTAGCTTATTTGTTTTAAGCATGACCCAAAGAGGCATTCAGAACTCTGTAGCAACTACTGTTTGCTTGTAAACAAAAAAGTAAGCAAGAGATGACTAATTTTATAGAAAAGTTTAAGGATGCATCACTGATATTACCAAATCAAATTATCCTTCTAAACTCATAGCAAATATGTTTTTACATTCAGAATTCACATGTTTTTAAAAGTTATCCCCAACCTCATAGTGTTTTTTTTCTCACTTTTCTGTTATAGCAATAGGAAAATTCTTATAGTTCTGTAAATATATAATGCTACTCCACAATTACATGCTTTTGACATACTATTCTTTTCACTGAGAGTGTTTCTATAACTTAACTTTGAGACTTCCATTTTGCCATCCCAACACAAACCCACAATACTCATTAATGCTTTTTCTTTGGTTCTTTCCTCAGAATCCCTTAAATATTTCTCCTTTTGTGCTGCCCACCGCTCCCCCAAAAAAGATTATATTGATGCTTGCCCCTTCTAAATGTCCTTACCTATTTTCTGATAGATCCCCCAATGTTATTGACAGGAATCTTCAGTAATTACTGTCCACGGGATTTTATGTTCTTAAGCCGTGAATTCCACACACTACGGAAAAACTTTGTCTTTCTAGAAGCTTCAGCCACTGAGACATTTTACTACCTTACATATACCAATATTTTTCCCCTTTTAATTGCCAGCATGTGTTTTAGTGACACAGAGACCTATGCTTAAATTACAATCCTTTCTTTATTATCTATGTGGTATGCACAACTTTTCTAAGCCTATTTCCTTTTCTCTACCATGGAAAAATTATATTTGCTAATTTACAAGATTGTTGTAATATTTATATTATCTATATGAGATACTATTTGTAAAAACATCATGTAAATAATAGCTGACCATTCAATATTAGTTTTCTTTTTCTCCACATACCTATGTGCATCAATTTCTTGCCAATCACCTTATACACTTCCATGAGCAACCGCTTATATATTTACAGTCATTCAGTCACTTTATTCTAATAAATCGTGATCATTTTACTTCTCATCTTGTAGAGTTTATGTTTTATTTTCTGAAGCAACTATAATTCATTTTTTCAGATGCTGTATTCCATGATTTTTAGCCACTGGATGAGTGAAGCTCAAAATAAAATGAGCTAATATTTGTGTGGATCCAACGGTCATAGTGATGAAACACTATAATGTTATTTTAAACTGCACAGTTCAAACATGGAGCAATGTTTTGTCAATTTATTGCATGACTGTCTTATTGCATAGGTAGTTGGGAGTATGTGTGTGAGAATGTGGAGACATTTTTAAAGAAAAAGAATAAACAAGCTAAGATTTTTGCATACTTACTACATGTCTAAATTAAGCACTTGATGAAATACATTAAATTTAGTCATCATGAATGTATCATTACAGAATATAAAGAAAATGAAGTGTAGAGTACAAAAGGGATACATAAGGAAAAGGCAAACAACTAGTAATTTTTTAGAGCACGTGTTTAAATCCCACCTGTTTGACTCCAGAGACTAAATTCTTAATCACTCTACTCTAATGTTTTCCATAGTGACAATCATGTTAACGAGCATTCTTAAAAAAAGACACAAAGGACACGTCTCAGAATAGAATCTCATAATGGGTACAAAAATAATCAACCAACTCTTAGGCTTTGGGCAGGTACTGTGCCCTAGGGCAAGGAGAAAGGAGACGCTCAGGAAAGCTGAGAGGCAAGCAGGAGCAGGCCCGGAACCCATGAATAAAGGACAGGAGTAGAAGAGGAACCTGTCCTGGAAAGAAATACTCTGCAATCTCTTATATGTTTAGTAGCTGTAACTTATTTTATGTCATTCTTCACTTGCAATATATCTGAGAATTCAGTATACAGTAGAGATTGTTTCTTGTTGACTGTTATCTCATCATTTATGAAGTAAACAAGAGAATAACAGTGTCCAATTTCTTTTAGTGATGCCTGAATGGTATTAACCCTATGGATCTTTCAGATCAGTGGTTTTTACATAGAAATACCATGAGGGAATTAGAGCAGAAAAAGAATAGACAGCATACCTGGAGGCAAATATCTGTAGACATTTTATACATGGATTAATTTTCAACAATAAAACAGTAAAGTCTTCTTTTAATTTAGAGTTGTATACTCCATACGAACCACGACCTTCAGTCATTAAATTATCAAACACTGTCTTACTGAGTACCTAACATATAAAAAGCACGGCTCAGAGATCATTGCCAGATTGTAACAAGATTTTACTGAGAGTGCTTGTTACCTCTTTAATTTTGGCTTAAATATTTTACCTTTCTTTATTCTTTCTCTTACCAAGAAAGTTGTTGCTTAAAAAGGTCAGAAATGCCATCTGATCCACTATACACTGAAATCAATTATATAGTAACATGAATCAAACACATTAGCTCTGCTCCCCTGTGTTTATGACTTCATTTTGACAGTAACCATACTTCTTTTTATACCAACTGTTTACTCCATCCGAAAATCTATTACGTATGTCATATATTGTTAGTCTTCTTATATTCTGGGTTGCCTTAATGATTTGCTTTGTGATTATAAATGCTGGTCTTTTAAAAAGGCTAATTAAACTATAGCTATTAAATATAAAGTGACATGTTTGAGAGTATATGCATATATATGAACGTGCATGCTGGGTGAACTGCAAATTCAGAGAAGTTCTAGGAATAAATTAGCTCTCTCTATATCTTATATATTCTTAAAAAGATCCACTAGTTTGGATAATGGTAGTAGCATGGAATTTTTTCTGAAACAAAGTTTCAATTTAAGTTATAGTCTCACTTCATACAAAATTATATAATTTAGAACATATTATTTAATCTCTCAAAAGTCAGTTTTCCATCTCTGAATCCTCTTTGGTCAGGATGGTGAAACAGCCATTGTAATGGTTTCTTAGAACTGTCATAACCAAAATGCCTCCTCTAGCTTTTGGCGATTGTTAGCAATTTTTGGTGTTTCTTGGCTTGTACCAGTTTAACTCCAGTTTCTGCCTCCATAATTACATGGCATTCTTCTCTCCGTATACCCATTTCTGTTTGTCTAAATTTCCTTCATTTTATAAGGCCACCATTCACATTGAATTTAGGGCCCACCTTACTCCAATATGAACTCACCTTAATTTGATTATGTATGCAAAAACCCTATTTCTAAGTAAAGTCACATTAATAGGTTTGGGATAGACATGAATTTGTGGGAGGGGGCTGTTCAACTCATAATGGCCGAGTAAAAGAATATGAAAAATCCCTAGTATTGTGACTAATCAGAGTATATGCTAAATTAGTATATATATTTCTCTATTCACCAACTTCTGCCATAGAAAGAAAAAGAAATGGAAACCTACTTCTTTCCAACTTTTTTTGGTTTAATCCATAGTTTTCTAATGCATTGGGGATAATATGCTGTTCCTAGTACTCCTCAGTCTTAAGCTAAATTAGTACATGTATTACTCTATCTATTCACCAACTTCTGCTATAGAAAGAAAAAAAAAGAAAACCTACTTCTTTCCTTTTTTTTTTTTTTTTTTGGTTTAAATCATAGTTTTTTAAGGCAGTGGGAATAGCATACTGTTCTTGTACTCCTCAGTCTTAAGAATTAATTTTTTATCAAGATATTTCTTTAGGAAATGTTTCTCAAGTGGAGATGAACAAATATAAGTTCACTGGTTACCAGAGGAGATGGGGAGTCTGAAAGGGGAAAAAAGTAGGCAGATGCAGAAACAGAATGGAAACACCAAATGTTGGCCTGCTTCCTGATTTTGTATGAAGCTATAATCTGTGTCAAAAAAGGGAATTAATTTAAACTAAAAATTTTTTATTCACGAGCTAAAAAGAAAAGTATTGAGACAATGTATTTTTTTCTTAAAAACATAATTCCTATTCCTAGAAAATATAAAACTTATTTAGTTAAATTATTTTTAAAATAATTATTTCTCTAGCTTAGAATAATAATGATTAAAATATTTATCCAAACTTCATAAAGTATTAGCTTCATAATGACTGCTTTCAGTATATATGCAGGGAAAATTTTAAGGCACTGTTTCTGTATTTCTTTAGGTTTTTTAATGAATGCCTCTAGGAAGTTTATAGAATTACCCTGATATTTATGTAAATCTCTTTGGAACATTAATATAAGCATTTCAAGTCTTCAACACTTATAAGTAAATCATGCATAATCAATACAAAATTGGTAAAAATAAGTGTACACTTTTTAAAAGATGGTTCCCAAATATCCTGCATCACAAATACACTGACAGTAAATATTATTCATTAAGATTTTAATCACTTTACTTACTAAATTTAATGTACTCTATAGCATGGATTATAACTTATGACACTTAGCACCCCTACTTTTAGCTCACATATGTGGTTTACATGAGGGAAAGGAGCGCTCAGGAAGACATCTGGGTGGTTCAGATCACATACATATACGTACAGCAATGAACAGATACAAATTTAATTATAGATACGTGTGTGCAAATAGTGTTATGGGCTGAATTATGTCCCCCCGAAGTTCATATGCTGAAGTTCTAACTCCCACTACCTTACTGAAGCCATCAGAGTAGGTCTAATCAATTGAATGGCATCATAAGAAGAGGAAATTTGAACCACAGGGATGTGCATGCAGAGGGGAGACCATGGGAGGAAACAGTAAAGAAGGTGATAATCTGCAAGTCAAGGAGCGAGTTCTCAGGAGAAACCAAACCTGCCGACACTTTGATGTTGGCCCTTTAGCCTTAGTTTTATTTTCTCAAAAGTGTGAGAAAATACATTTTTGTTGTTTAAGCCATCAGTCTGCAGTGCTTTGTTATGGCAGCCCTAACAATCTAGTATACATGGTTAGCATTGATGCCCCGGTAGCAATGAGCACAGTGCCTATATCTTTATCTCTAAATGTCATTCTTCAGTAAAGGAAACCATGGTTCATTGGAGATGTAGTTGATTCTAGGCATGCAGTATGTATTAGTCCATTTTCACTCTGCTGATAAAAACATACTCAAAACTGTGCAATTAACAAAAAAAGAGAGGTTTACTGGACTTACAGTTCCATGTGGCTGGAGAGGCCTCACAATCATGGCAGAAGGTGAAAGGCACATCTCTCATGGCAGCAGACAAGACAGCTTGTTCAGGGAAACCATCAGATATCATGAGACTTATTCACTATCACAAGAACAGCAAGGGAAAGTCCTGACCCCCCATGATCCGATTTCCTCCCACTAGGTCCCTCCAACATGTGGGAATTCAAGACAAGATTTGGGTGAGGACAGCCCAAAACATATTACAGTAGAAAAAAAAATGCAAGATGAGTCTACAATACCTTTTACTGCCAAAAAGTAAGAAAGTTCTTGAAAAATCAAAGGATACAGAAATGTCGAGTGAATGTCAAGTGGGCACAGAAAGCAACTTGAAAGAGCTGCTAATGTCCAAAATGGAAATAATGTGAGAAAAATATTTTAAAAACACATAGTAAAACATATTCTAAATATAAACAAAATATAACCCAAAGTAAAAGATAAATATGCATGAGTTCAGGATCATATAAATAAATAATTGAATAAATTCATAAATTTAGTGGCAGAAAAGTCTTTCTTACTGAATAATGTTAAATAACATCTGTAGATATTCTTCCACACTAGGAAATGGAGTTTAACTCTCTCCATATGTGGGCCAGGGTTAGACACTTACTACTTCTGAAGAACTAGTAAAAAAGAATAAAAAAGGGATAAAGTAACTTTACGGTAGAGAAGTCTGACTGACAATTTCACCTAGTGAAGGTGATTAAAATTACCTGAGATTTCATGTGGACATTATAGAATGATATAATGTAACATGAAGGGATCTTTACCTTGATCACATTCTAAGACAAAACAATAAACCCAGTCTAATAATTTAAAACAAACAAACAAAAACAGGCTGAGTGCAGTGACTCACACCTATAATCCCAGCACTTTGGGAGGCTGAGGCAGGATCACCTGAGGTCAGGAGTTTGAGACCAGCCTGGCCAACATGGTGAAACCTGTCTCTAGTAAAAATACAAAAACATAAAAATAAAAAAATAACCGGGCGTGGTGGTGCGTGCCTCTAGTCTCAGCTACTCAGGAGGCTGAGGCAGGAGAATCACTTGAATCCGGGAGGTGAACACTGCAATAAGCCGAGACGGCACCACTCCAGCCTGGGCATCAGAGTACTCCTGAAGACTATTAAGGTTATACAAAATAATGCAAGACAAGAGGCTGTCCTATACTTCCTATACCAGAGAAGCTGAGGTAGACACGGCAACCAAATACAAAATAGCAAACTGAACTGGACCCTGGAATGGAAAGAGGACACTCATGAAAAAGCCATGAAATCCAAAAAAGTCCAAAGTTTAGCTAATAATAATATATCAACACTGGTTTCTTAATTTGATAAATGTACCATGGAAATGTAAGATGTTAGCAACAAGGGGAAATTGGGTAAAGCGTATGTGAAAACTTTCTGTACTATCTTTGTAATTGTTCTGTAAATCTAAAATAATTCAAAATAGAAATTTAACTTAAAAATATATGTAATCATTAAAATAGTTCCCATAAGCAAAAATTCTCAGGTCACTATTGTGGGCTTAGTCTCATATTTTATATGCTTATGGATTATGTTTTCCTGTTTTAATAAATGGATCATTCTGTTTCAAGGATGATGATATACAGTTTTGCATTCAGCTTCCTTCTCTTTATACGTAACAGTAAAATGACCAAAAAATAATTCAAATAAAGGTAAGCCTTTTTTGTATAACCTCCATCAGTGGAAATCATGAGGGGCTTTAATTAGCAGGCATAAACCTTGATAAACTTTTGTAAAATAGTATATGAGTAAGATCAAGAACAAGCATAATTCTGATAGTGTCAATGCGTATTTTTTAAAGAATGAATGATCATCCAATTTGAAATTTAAACCATGTGAAGGAAAGCTGCACTGGGAAATAAATAGATGAGGTTTCCCAGAAAAATAATTTGAGCCTCTAAGCTCAAAACAGCATTTGTTGTAAGTAAAGAAAGGCTATGAGGCAGTAGTAAAAGGAGGTTGCAAGAGAATCATACAACTTCAGGAGCCCACCAGTGGTTGCAATTGGGAACTATTTTGAATAGAAAAGACATGGTAAATAAAGCAGAGTACTAATGAGCATATTAGAGAAAAGGCTGCAGTGTCTGTAGTAGGCTAAATAATGGCTCCCAAGGTTACGCCCATGTCCTAATTCCTGGAACCTGTGAATGTCACCTTATATGGTAAAGACTGCAGAAGTGATTAAATTAAGTATCTTGAGCTATTAAAGTATTCCTAGATTATTGGTGGGCCTATGTGCAATCACAAGTCCTCATAAGAGGGTGACAGAAGGAGAATTAACACACACAAGAGGAGAAGGCAATGTGACCTTGGAGGCAGAAATTGGGAAAATATGCTCACAAACCAAGGAATGCCAGCAAGCGCCAGAAGGTGAAGGAAGCAGTGAATAGTCTCTGCCCTAAAGCCTCTGGAAAAGAAAGTGCAGCCCTGTTGACACCTTGATTTCAGCCCAGTGACACTGATTTCACACAGTTTCTGGCCTCTAGAACTCTAAAAGAATAAATTTCTGTTTTTAAACCACCAAGTTTGTGGTAATTTGTTGCAGCAGCCATAGGAAAATAATACAATGTGCAAGAGCACATGAAAGCCCTCACTGAAACAAGAAGCTGTTGCGAAAGCAGTGAAACTCCCTGATATGCAATAGTATCCTCAATTTATGTGCCTAAAACATCTACAGTGTCTAAAAGAATCAATTGTGATCCTGAATAGGAATAAATATAAACCTCTACCTTTTTTTAAATAAAGCCAGTCAATTAATACATCACAAGTCTTTTCTTCTTAAAAACCAAACAAATTTGATCCCTAAGAAAGATAGTACACCCCCAAAT
>NW_012114633.1:662077-706250 GCF_000951035.1 Colobus angolensis palliatus
ATCTCCTCTGACAGGCTGTTTTTAAGAACACTAAATTTTTCATACCCCCAATACCTAAAACTATAGCTAGCATTTAGCAGAATCACAATAAAATTATACTGCTTGATTGAATAAATTATAGGTTATCAATCCAATATTAAAGCCGCAGTAAATGATTACATTGATGAATTAATCAGGGGTAAAACAAAAAATAATTATCTAACTTAATAGCATGTCTCTTTCCTCTCCAAACTAACCCTCATTTGGTAGCCTGAAGTGTTCATTAATTGATTTATTACAACTCCTCTTCTTCTCTACACAGGTAGTATGCATTTAAAAGACTTATGTTATTTGGAGGCTATACCTACATGGATAACTCAGAGAATAGTGATACAGTCTCTCCAAAAAGTACGTTATCTTTAAATAAAAAAAGAAAACAAAACATTCTTCCAACATGAGGCTGATCTAGCCAGTAATAGCTGTCTACTTGAAGTTCCATAACTTTTCCTGATGAGGATGTTAGAAAACTGGCCATGGAGGTCATTAATCACTTTTCTAAATAGTCAAATTATAGTTATTGCATTTTGCTAAAATTCCCTAACAATAGTTCTGATTCTGTTAAGAGAATATATGTGTCTTTCTCTGTGTGTATGATATACAATTTTCTTTATAAGTATTTTCCTAATATTAAAAAAAGTCTGAAAAAAATGTATATGTACTACCTGATATGGTGCCTAACTTCTGCAGGAATTAGTATAACATTGTATTTGTCCTTTTTCACACTGCTATAAAGAGACTGGGTAATTTATAAACAAAAGACGTTTCATTGATTCACAGCTCTTCATGACTGGGAAAGCCTCAGGAAAATTACAATCATGGCAGAAGGCAAAGAGGAAGCTAGACAAGTCTTACATGGCGATAAGAGAGAGTGAGAGAGAAGGAGGAAGTGCCAGACACTTCTCAAACAACCAGATCTCGTGAGAACTCTATCACAATAACAGAAGGGGGAAGCCTGCCCCCAAGACTCAGTCACCTCCCATCAGGCCACTACACACATGAGGATAATAATTCGACATGAAATTTGGGTGGCGACACAGAGCCAAACCATATCAGACCTCATTTCAAAAAGAACAGTAGGGATGCTTCCTAATAATGTGCTCTCTCGTGCACGCCTGCTCTCTCTTGTTCTCTCTCTCTCTCTCTCTCTCTCTCTCTCTCTCACACACACACACACACACACACACACATGGAACGGCAATTAGATATTTTTATCTCTTGGAATTGCAAACAGATCATTTTAATACTAAGTACAGGATGTAGAAAAAAATTGTGGAAGTTTTTGAATGAAACAAAAAATGACTGAATGTCTTCAACAGTCACAAGGAAAACATGCATTGGTTGGAATACATGCTTAAGGTTATCGGATTTTATGCCTTTATATAATTGTTTTCAAGCTATTTACTACTCTGTAAGTTATAGATAACAGTAATCCAAGTAATTTTCTTTTATAGTCACAGAAATAACTTTTGTTCAGTAGGAAAACAATGGATTCCTGCTACCCTACCCTCATGAAAAAAATTCAGTTTTGCATTTACTTATAAATTTTTGGCCTATATAGGTCTGTGATTTTTAAAATTTTCCTGTGAATTGATTGTAACATCTTATTGATTCTCTCAATAATCAAATAAATTTTTATGTTTATATGGTCATGATATTTTACCTACTTGTTGGAAATTATCCTTTAAAAAGTATAAATAAAATTTTACTGCATAAATAGCTAAACTCTTGTAATTACAAATTGCATTAGGCTTGTTTTGTGATGTCGTATTCAACTATCAGTTTTGTGAAAAACAAATAAAACAACCTGACAATACCAGATATTAGAAAGATATGGATCAAAGTTCACATATATACTTTGCTAAATGTAAAATGGCGCAAGCTCTTAAAAATTTGGCAGTATCTTATTAAAACAAATATACCCTACCTACCTGGTGACTGAGCAATGCCATTTCTAAGAGTTTATCCAGTGGAAATGAGGACGTATAAAAAGACATACAAAACTGTTGAGAGCTGCTTTTTTCATAATGGCACAAAACTGGAGCACTCCAGAGGTCCACCATTAGAAGACTGGATACACTGTGGCATATGATCCACTGGAATTATACTCATGGATAAAAAGGAGAGGTCTACTTACACACACACACACACACACACACACACACACACAGTGAAAAAAGCCAGACACAAGGGGATACATTGTTTCAGTTACATGAAGTTCTAGATTAGAACTTGACTGCGATGTAACATTCAGTCTGGACTGGTATGTTTCAATAGGAGAAATACCAGTCTCCAACTTCTGGATTGAGAAATTGTATTTTACAATATGAAAAAAATATATATTTCATTTCTTAGATCTGACTCATGTGGCTCATTTAAAGGATGATTTGATTTCCTTACCTTTGATGTTCACGGTCATGTGTTTTGAAAAGGAAATTTTAAAATCTCCAGTATATGATAGATTTCTCTACCTATAACAAGGCTTTTTAAAGTGGTACTGTGTGTTGTGATTTCTAAACCGGGAAAAAGTAGAGGAAGGCACAATTTTCTTTTGCATCCCAATTGCTCTTGGATTTTGAACTTTATGGTATTGAAGGACAAATCAGAATGCACCTGGGATTATACTAAAGTGATTCTGATTTCTAGAGGGATAAAATCATTAAGCTTTAAGTTTCTCCAGCTTTGAAGATAGAGGCAACACAACAAACATTTAACACCTGTTCCTCTTTCATGGTGACCTCTGAAATAAATCTCCCAAAAATAAGATATCCTATATCCAAAGTGGAGAGAGCCTCAAACTGATAATAACACAAAGTTCAAAAAATATTGGCCAGAAAAATATACAATCTGGAAAAGAAACAAACTGAAAGGATTAACCAGTAGCAAGCACTCATCCAGCCCCAAATAAGTATCATATAGTATTGTGGGTTAATCCAGAGAGAAGTCTGAAGGAAGCTAGTAAAATGATCTACTTGGCAGGGAGCAGGTTGAAAACTCTTTATCACTTTGGGCCCTTCCTTTATCACAACAGAAAAGAAGATATTAGGGGAAATAGTTTCAGAAAATATTTGACTACGTTGTCCCCTCTTCTCCCTTGCTCTATGACTAAACCACAACTTTCTAAACTAGAAAAGATAAGAACTTTAAGGAAGTCAAATTTGCAGCTATGAAATAGCAGTAATGATGAGATGAAAATGCAAGGCAAAGTACAAAATCAACATGTTACTGTGCTTCAGGGAGTCAGTCTTATCCAATTTACCAAAAATGTAGCTGGCTCCTACAAATGCAGTGGAATGAAACAAAAGGGCTACCTCTCAAAGGTGATAACAGATATTAATACTTAATAAGTTGAGAGAGAAATCACAGAGAAAATTTTACAAGCTAATGCTGCCTATGATACTACATTCTTCCCTACTCCAACCTTAAATAAATGTAACTCTCTGGCTCAAATGCTAGAGTGAAATTATGAATGTTCCTCCAAGTTACTAGAGAGGGTAATAAAGGTATCATCACATTAATATGAATATGAACCCATTTAAATTCAAAAATTCTTTATGGCATGGGCACAGTGGTTCACACCTGTAATCCCAGCACTTTGGGAAGTTAAAGCAAGAAGATTGCTTTAACCTAAGAGTTCAAGACCACCTTACCAATCTAGGGAGACCTGGTCTCTACGAAAGATAATTATCCAGGCATGGTGGCATGTGTTTGTGGTCCCTGCTATTCCAGAAGCTGAAGTGACAGGATCACTCTAGTCTGGGAAGCTGAGGTTGCAGTGAACTGTCATTGTACCATTGCACTCCAGAGTGGGCAACAGCAGGACCCTACCTCAAAAAAAAATACCTTTGATTTCAAGGAATTCTATTATCTTGGTAGACATTATTTTTAAAAAATAACCAACAACCAATCAACCACAATAGCGGCTCACTTCAGACTCCTCATCAAATATAGAAACAGAAGAAAGTGGAACAACCAACATCACTGAACTAGAGAAAAAGGTGTGGTGCTTGGGTTCTATATCCGATGACATTTAACCATGTGCCAAAGTGACAGGAAAATATTTTCAACACCTTTCTGTTACGCTCTGGTTCATAACATTATCACAGCCTGAACAGTGTGCTATTTATATGTTCTTCTTCAAAAATTTTATTTGGAGTTGCAATCCAGCCAAACATAATACGACTCATATGAGACAAATAAGATCTGATAAAAATAAATAAATGATCCACTAAAACAACCTAGAAGCAATGAAACCCCACTAGCAATGAGCTTACCTAGTGACCACATCTTGTTTTGTAAGTATTCTTCCCCATTAAAAGGATCAGAGATCCTTGGGAATATGGCTAATCAGAAGTAGGGAAAATACAAGTTAAGAATGTTAGATGTAGTAGTTCCAGAAAGTGAGGAAGTACTAAAACATGAAGAACAATAACCTATGGTTATATGAAAAGAACCTAGAAGCCAGCTTGAAGGAGTCCCCTCTGACTAAATGGCTAACTTTTGACAATGAGGGGAAAAAAAAAAACCTTCAAGTAAGTCAAAACTGTTAAATAATTAAAACCAAATAAAGAGCTCATAGCAATACCAAACTTAAAGGAGAAATAGAAAACTCTCTAGAGAAATGGCAATTATCAATTAAGAAATCATTATTTTGTGAGCCCAGATTTGATAACTGATTCAATAGTGATTTTTCAATAAAGCCAAAGATGTTAGGTGTAGGCATTATGTATCTACAATTGGGAGGCCTGGGCAATTAGTTGACAGCCCATTTCAGGGTGAGCTTGGGAATCAGCCAACAGAAGTTACTGTGTAATCAAGCAAAAGGGCTTCCCACCCGATTCACATAGATGCCAATACTATGGCACCAGTTTTCAGGAAAATAAAGGCTTTATTGTGAAGTTGACCGGTAAAGAGACAGGAGGTGAAACTCAAATCTGTCTCTCCATGTTGGCTTTAAGACAGTACACTTATTAGTGAAGGTTTAGAGGGTGAGTTCTGGGATTAGCTGGTGATCGGTAAAAGGAGGAGGACTGAAAAGCCTCCTGGCATGTGCAGTTGTCTCTCAATACCTCTTCATGTGTAACTCTGGGGGGAGTTAGTATGCTACATGTGATGGATATTCAGAGTGTGACATCAGCAAGTTCATTCTGTGCACTCTCCATTTGGTCATATTGGTTCCAATGAATTTCAACTAGTTTTGGTATCTTATAAGTAGAGAAAGTTTCAGCAATCTGTCTCTTTTTCTCATCTGCCATTCTGTAAACTCAGTAATTCCTGATAGTCACTTGTTTCTTTAACCATTTGGGACATGATTTTACAGCTTCTTAGCTCTGTGCCTGCAAAATAACTGGACGTTCTGTTATCAACAGGGTATGACAAGATAAGACTCATCAGGTGGTTACAGTTGATCTGGGTCAAACCACAGAAGTAGCACCCCTATCTGTTCCCTCTCCTGGGCTCAGCACTGCTGCTCATTTTCCATAATACAAACAGGTCCCTTTGTCCTGGAAAATGGTAGCATCAGTACCAAGAAGACACGAGGCCCCTCAAGGACACCGGAGTGGAGAGTACAGCATCCGGCTCCCCCAGGTTGAATCCCTGTTTTTCTAGCCTCATCTACTGTGTCTCCAGTCCATGAATCTTCTTCAAAAATGAGAGCATAGAGTTCAACAGCTATGGGAAGTCAGCAAGGGCTATTTAACACTAACAACTTCTGCTCCATTACAAGGCCCGTCCTAGTGGCCAGTCAATAACTCCAGTGAAGAGGCTCTCAGATGCTGCAAACTGCCCAGGTTAGTCTTGCCATGGAAGTGATAAAATACTTTAGCAGAAAAGAGATGCACGTGGGCACACACACACACACACACATGTTTGGAATGCCTACTAAAGAAAGCATCCACAAAACTGAATGAAAGATGTACTCAAAGGGTTAAAAAAAGAAAAATGATGTATCTACAAGGGGAATGTACCAACCAAAAGCAGACAGTGTGATGTCAGTCACTCCAGTAGGAAAGGCAACTTCTGAATTTCATGTGTGTTTTATGGGAAGCAAGGGGTACTCTTTTTAATATTCAATTCATCGGGGTCCCAGAGGCAAATTAATGGAGTTACAGAATCTATGTCTGTAATAGTCTAGTGTCCACATGAGCCAAGTACCTCTGTCAATGTTGCACAAGAATGGCTGCCTCCATCAGCGCAAGTTTGGGCCTTCATCAGGAGAAGCCTGAAGACTCTGGGTCCTACAAAACTGCAGCCCAATCACAAGGCGGTATGGAAGTTTTGTGTCTTGTGGTGAAAATAATGGTATACACTTATTGAACACATAGGATCTGGTGGTAGGAGGACTTCATAGTGGGAAAACCAAAAACCAACTTGAAGAAATGGAAGAGCTGACTTAAAGAACACACCTAAAATCCAGGTCAAGAGCAGGTAACTGATATCTTGGAGCTCAAGTATCAGTAGGTTATGATTGAGAAATTTAGACTAAAGAGGAGAGTCATGGATAGGGACTCAATTGGCTTCCAAAACATGTAAGATTGAGAATAAATCACTCAAACAGACTAGTGAAACCTTGTAGACAGACTCAGTGGGTAAAGGTAAAATAATTTAGAAGCATTTTGTGGTCATAGATAATCAAAATGAGTCACAATCACACAGCATATAGAAGGCAAAAAATAATCATCTGAGACCCAAACTATGCCTGGATCTTGAGGTTCTCCAGAAAAGTATGCTTTAACTTTCAACACTTCCTATGGTAAAATGGAGATTGGATTGTCTCTCAAAAAGCAGGTCCCACACAATAATGACCTAAGGAGACAGTTAACAAAGTAATGGCTTTAAGGGGTTTGAAGAGATTTTGACAGTTACCTCCAAGAGCCTGGTCCTGTTCTCTCCTTAGCCCCTCTCTCCCCTCTTGCTGATAAAGGCTAAGAAATCTTCACCATTGAAATAACCCTGTAGTGTAATGCCAGATCTTTGAGGTCTTTGGTGACCCTCATCCAGAGTGTATTCAAGCAACAGGAGCACCCTCTAGTTCAGGTCTTCTGAAAAGTCTTGGGTAGACTGGCAGAAACGTCCCATTGGCCTTGGTAAGGATGAGCTGTTGGTTGAAAAACAGGTACAGCGACCTTGGCCACTCTTTCGCAGACTCTGTATAGGAAGGGAGAAGCATTCCTGCACCAAAGTACAGCAGGATGGTGCTGGGGTTTATGGCCTATCAGAATGGCCATGGAAGGAGTTCAGCTTCACGACTGCCAGTGTCCCAAATCTGGGTTCCAGGGTCCAGTTTACAGGGTCCAGCATTCGGCCTTCTAAGACAGCCCCTCTGCCGCTGTCCCCAGCTGCAGATTTCCAATCTTCATGCAGACGTGGCTCCTGCACCTCTCTCACAGGGCTTTGAACTTGGGGAGAAGTCGCAGGCCTGCCAGGTCATCTTCTTGCGTTTCACATCCAACTGAAGTGAGTTGAAGGACAGTTCATGGCAGTTCACTGTTTAAACAGTCAAACAGTCCTTTCTTAGCAGTGGTTTTAAACTGCAAAACCAAGCAAGTGCCAGCACAAGGAATCAAGGGAAGCTCATGGTCATCAAGAGGCCCCATGTTGTCCTGCTGGTGGCTGAGGAAGGAAAAATGAGGGTCTACGCTTTCATGACACCTTCTGAAGGCTGCTGTGTTCACTCCCCTGGTAGTTGTGCCTGCATCTGGTAGACTTCTTCTAGGAGGGATTATAACCAAAATAACAATGTATTTGTTTTTAATAGCTCTTTAAGTTTTACTTTGGCATGATAAGGTTTGCGTGTTTACAATGTTTTTAAACTAAATGCAGATCCAAAGTCTTGAATGAATTGTTTCCTTTTAAGCCTGCTACTCAATCAATTATATATAAGTTTACAATGTAGTGGATTTATTATTATTGGTGGTGGTATTTAAACATAGTATTTTAGCACAAATTTCAACCATCATGAAAATAAAAGTAATCACATTAAAACAAACATGGAGGGAACACTGTTAGAAATCAAGATATCTGCATGAGCTAAATAGCACCCCACAGATAACAGGCCAATTGCAAAAGGGAAAGAACTTAACTTAACAAAGGAGAGAGCTGTCAAACATCACCTTCATTAAGTGATAAAACTAGCATCATTGATTTTGGAATATTGTAACAAGTATCTCCTCAAATGATGCAATATGAAGGACATAATACCTTTTATTATGTATTATGGCCAAAAATATTTAACATGAATCCAATCAAGCATAACCTTATTTTCCAGATTACATTAAACTAAAAGTAGACATCCTAGTAAAAAACAATAAAAACAACAACACCTATTAGGAGGAAATAGAAATGGAGAAATAAATTAGGAATGTAGGACCTTCTACAGCCTTAAGCTTGGTCCTCAGACCTACGATATCACCTGGAAGCTTGTTAGAATCTTACACTTTCATACCCCAAGCTAGACTTACTCAGTAGGAATCTGCTTTTCAGCAGACTCAGTTAATTCATGAGCACACTAAAATTTCAGCAGCACCAATCTACAAAACAACTGACCAGGCACTTCCAACGTTAGCAAATAAAAAGGTGGAGAGACACTTTAGCACAAAGGATATTCAAGGGCTTCAAAATCAAATTTGGTGTTGGAAACCTAATTCAACCCTGGTTTCAAAAAAAGTTAGAAAGTTACATAATATATTATGGAAAAAAATTGAGGCATTTTGACCGTAGACTGTGATTTCTATGGTATTACAGAGCATTTAATCTTCTTCGGTGTGCTACAGGTATTGTGCTTATTTGACGATGTATATTGAAGTATTTGAGGGTGAATTGCCATAATACATGCTACTTACTTTCAAACAGCTCTGAAAACCTAAATTCTCCTGGGAGAGATACAGCAAAGATGGAAAAATAATATCAGTTGCAGAGTCTAAAAAAAAAAGTTATTTGTTGTACTAGTCTCTCAGTTTTCTACGTTTCTGAAATGTTTACTATTAAGTTGAAGAAAAGTGAGTGGAGAAATCACAGGATGAAAGGAATAGCTGCAATCACCTAGTACATTTAAAATTGGAATAAAGTTGAAATAACTGATTGACATTGTTACAATCCTTTAGGAAACACTACAATGTAATACATTATTTGATATAAACATACCAGGACACAAATAACAGAACACCTTTTCAAACATTTATAAGATAGCAATTTTGAACCTTGTAAGCCAGGATCAAGAATATAATTAATGATTTAATTACTTAGATTCGGTGATTCTCATTCTAGAAAGCTTGCATTGCTGGGGACAGGAAAAGAGTTTCCAAACCAAGAAACATACATCTACTTCCCTCAGCCCAGGGAATCTGTTTCTTATGCCTACGTTGAAGATCCAAAGTCAATGACATACTCTTTGTATGTGCTGGCGAGAAAAGAGGTTAAGAACCACTTAAATGGAGTCCAGAGATAGCTACAACTATCTATGCAATTAAGAAATGGAATCTGACTCAATATTCTTCAGACAAAAGAAAACACACGATAAATAAAAAATCTTTGATTAAATTTTATATAAACAGCTGAAAAATATGAAAAAGTTTATTTTAAAACACTTTATTTTAACTACTAATTCTCAAAATGCAAAGGAATGATTAAGTACTTAAGTTTAAACACAATGCTATGATTGCTATAGACTTACTTTACAAAGTCACTAATCTTTGTTGTTAAAAATTATGTCTATTACTCTTTCATTGGAAAAAAAGAACAATGCGAAGGCCACTAGAAACCATTCATTGAACGCCTGGTTTCTCAGTTCCTGCACATTATTACTGTGAGGCAGGAGAATAGAGTCTGAAGGCAGGGAACCAAAGGCTGTTTCACCCCGACTTTCTAGAACTAAACTGAAAGGAAAACCCCAACTTTTCATTCCTAGGTAGCAAAACCACCAGAAGCTACTCCCTTTGCAAACCCCCCACCTTTCTGTGCTGGCAGATGGGAAATCCACTGTCCTGCCACAAATCAGACTGATTGCTAGTTGCGTCTTCGTTTGCAACTTTGTAACTTCAATCCAGTTCACAACCAATGAGACTGATTCTAGGCCGAGTCTTCATTTGCATAGACGTATCACTTTGTAGCTTCACCCTCGCCTCTGATTTGTTGCTTTTTGCAACCAATCAGATGTTTGCACAGTAGTGTGACCTTTGTAATTCCACTTCAGCCACTGGTTAGCTGTTTTCTGCAACCAGTCAAACTGATTGCGAGCTACCCCTTCATTTACATGAAGTGAGCATGAAGTGGCCAATAAGAAACTTCTAGGGGGTATTTGGACCCAAGAAGATTCTGTATCTGGGCCCTTGAGCTGCTGCTCGGCCGGCTCCTACACTGTGGACTGTACTTTCATTTTCAAAGTATCCCTGCTTTCATTATTTTGTTGCTTCATTCTTTCTTTGCGTTTTGTCCAATCCTTTGTTCAAAACACCGAGAACCTGGACAACTTGCAGACACCACCCTCTACCGGTGACAACTGTGTCCCCATCACTCTCACCTTAGTCTTTCTGTCCACGTATCCACCGAATTCCTGGATGTCTTATTCAAGGTTCTTCAGAAAAACAAAACTACTAGGCTACATATATGTACATATGTACATGAAAGGGGATTTGTAAGGGAAATTGACTCATGCTATTACAGGGGTTGAGGAGTCCCACGATAGGCCGTCTGAAAGTCTGAAAGCTGGAGAACTAGGGAAGCTATTTCATTAATCAGTTGTAGTCGAAAGACCTGAGAACCAGGTGAATCATGTGTAACTCATAGTCTGAGGCTGAAGGCCTGGAAAGCTGGAATGCTGCTGGTGCAAGTCCCTGACTTTCAAGGCCAGAGAACTTGGAGTTCTGATGTTCAAGGGCAGAAGAAGATGGGTGTCCCAGCTCCAGAAAAGAAAATGAAATTGTCAGTCCTCTGCCTTTTCGTTCTGCTCCAGGCCCTCAGCTGATTGGATGGTGCCTTTCCTTATTGGGTGAAGGTGGATCTTCTTTACTCTGTCCAATCTCTTCTGAAAATATCCTCACAGACATATCCAGAACGAATGCTTTACCAGCTGTCTGGGTATTCCTTAATCCAGTCAATTTGACACCTAAAATTAACCGTCACACTGGGTAACTTTTTGGTATAGCATTTTCTCTTCTTTCATTTTATTGTCTTTTGCTGAATCCTTCTCTGTGGTGGCTCCAGAAGTTATTTTCATAAAAATTAAGAATTTTATCTCATAAAAAGAATTTAGGTACTAATTGTTAAATTATTATGACTTACTGTTTTCTTATTACTATCACATTGCCACCAAACTAAGAGCAAACTAGTTACATGTCTTCTCCCTTAGGTTTTACTTTATAAGCAAAGGTGAAGACAGCAAGTAGAAAGATCAAAAAGCATTTAAAATGAACAGTGCCCAACTTTAGCATTTGAAAGCCTGGCTTCAAATAAATGCACAATAAATTATTGACTACTCCTTCTCCCTTCAGTAACTGTTCTGCTTTTAAAGATATAAGAAGAATTCGTTTCTAGTAACCCAATATTGTATAAAAGGGATGAACTTTTGACCTGAGAATGTATATGTGCTTTATTAATACACTTTCTAAATTCATAAGGAAAAGAAAACATGAGCTGTATCTTATAAAAATGTACATAGTTTCTAGTTATATTGACAAGAGGTAACCAATTAGGATGTTCTCAGCATGTGTGATATCATGCTCTAGATGTGATGTCCTAGAAATGTCTAGGAGTAATTTGGGGAAGGGCAGTTGGCATTTTATGAAATAGGACCAAAGATACTACATTTCATAAAACCCATGGGTCAGTAACTCCCAAAGAAGTGTTACTCTACATCTTTCACGTCTTCTAAATATCCCACCAGGCATTCATGAAATAAGAAACATGTATGTCATTATCTAAACATAGAAACAAATTAAATTTCGATGTCAACACAGAGGGCATTTTGCTCAGTTATACACGCTGAATTTTCATTAGTGTAATTACTGTGCAAATCATGAGAGGAGTTATACTTTATTTTAATCAGAGTTTTACCAAGAGTTGTTCATTACTTTGAAAAATCATACCACCAATAGAACACACTTGTATCACTCTGCAATACAATGTGCCTGACCCATTCATGTTGATGATATAGCATGTGTACATACAAGAATCAGATATACTTATTTAAATCTTTTCCTGTATTTGAGTACAAGCATTTAAAACTTAAAATAATGTGTATTATCAATTATTTTCCCCCGAGTTTTCCTTTAAAGTTTGAATAATATATCAATTTTATTTAAACTAGATACATAAATCACTTATACTATTATTATATAATATTTCAATATATTAAAGAGGGTGCTACAAAATATATGCCATAAAGAGTATAGCATATACATATAGCAATCTATGTCATATTCAGCTTTTTGACAATCATGTAATCATATACCTTTATTGAGTGAATTTAGATTGTATTATTTTTCCAACTTTGCCCCTCCTTTATCACAGGGGATTCACTTAGCCACTCTGTGACTCAATTTTCCTATAAAATGAAGATGATAGTAGAATGTTATTTGTAGGCTAATTATAATTATAAATGAGTTAATATGTATAAACAAGTTAGAACTAAGAATCAATAAGTAGATATTCTAAACATTGATATATACTTATATATTATTATATGTATATATGTTGTTGTATATATATATTTCCTCTAACAGTGATGATGAGTAAATATATATATAATTGAAGTGCATACACACACACACACACACACACACACACATAAAGTGCAGATTGCAGCGACAGCCTTTTTCAGGAAGAATTGAGAGGATTTACCTAGGTAATCATAGTAAACTAGTTTGGGAAACTTGAGTTACTGTTAACGATAGGGAAAATATTCCCAGAAGAATAAAAGCAAGTTTCAATTTACAAAGTACCAGAACAGAGAGGAAATCAATACGAAGATGTCATATAATTGGTTAGAAACTTGAGCATACAGAAATTGCCCCACTTGAAGTGCGGGGAGGCTAAGGTCATCCGCAGAGGTATGAACAAAGAGAAATGCATATTTCCTTCACTCACATAGCTCTTTTCTTACACAGGTGAAAAAATATGAATGTCAAAAAAATGCTTGAGTGAGAAATTATTTCATAAAACGAAAAAAGCTAAAAGGCATATGTTAAAATGAAGAGGAAAGCACAACCCAATACTGGTATGTGTACATGTTATGAACCACAGGAAATTGTACCATTTGATGGTCAGAGCCATCTCTTTTCTTTCCACTAGAAGTTTACTTAAATCATTGTTCCAAAAATCTCCAAAATAATTATTCTCATGTAAATAATCGAATTTGCCATATAATAAGAAGTCCAGTAATATTAATGATAATGATAATATAGTATCTAATATCTAATAACATTATTTACTGAGTATTATTTTTAGAATCATCTGACACTTACAATTACCCTATGAGAAAGTATTCATATCACTATATTGATAAAGGAGAATATAATGCACAGATAACTCATATTTTGAGGATGATTCTGGGGATAAAATCTTAATGGAATGAGTGCACATATTCCCCAAATAATCCAACTATTATTCAGGAAATAGCATATTTTACATCTTTCAATTTTTTCACTCTATCCTTAGTTCATTGTTTCCTTCTTGCCATTTATAAACTATGGTAGTAAAAAGAAGTAGGAGGTTGAGGTAATTTGGAAAGAACAGAAGAATATTTTCACGTATATTAAATGATCATCTATCATGTTAGAAATATATTCTAACTCAATTAACTTTCATACAATTCTTCAAATTAAATGATCAATAAGCATATGTCTTTGTGTTTGGTTATGAAAACATATAACTAGATCAAAAAGTAAATAATTTGTATAGGCTTAAACCCCACAGAGAATAAATTGTAGGTACGAGGAAGATAATTAAATTCAATATCTGGTACCTGTTTAAGCCATGAGAGGACATCCAGCTAGCAGGATCCTAACAATGATTAAAAAGAAAATCCATTTGTATAAAAAGAATGATTAAATTGAGACTTTTTGTTCTTGTTGTTAACAATGAGTTATGTCTGGTGGTGTGAATGATTATTAGCAGTTTTTTCTAATTTTCATAAAGAGAAAGTGGTCAAAAGTTTATCTGAAACTACTCTAAAAATATAACTGAAATGGCAGTCTGCAACACAATTATATTTAAAATGAATTTCAACTACCAAACTTCTATGAGCATTAAAAAGTGAATAGAATTGTTTATTACTGAGTTTTTATAATTCTTATGCATTTGTTTATTGAAAATTTTAAAAATGCAAACAAATCAAGATTAACATAAGCTCAGCTTTCTGTTTCTAGGACAGAATTTCTAAGAAAAAATATATTAGAAGAACAAAGAACTTTGTTTACTCTTACCCTAGACTATAAGTGGAATGTATCAGAAAAAAATAAACAATTAAATAAATGAGTAAATGTAATCTTATGCTAGCAAAGGACATATATTCTTATGCCATATTGCCTTTGAAATAGTGATTTTATTCTGGAGAAAATATGAAAGAAGAGACTGATAGAATAGTAGTTTTAGATAAAATCCTTTTCCCCCTCCTATCCCATTTTTATTTGCTTTAAGTCAGCTCTGTCGTACAGTGATATTTACATTAAATCAAGCTTCTATAGAAATATTGGTAAGCTCAGATATTTACATGACATGACATTACCTGACTTATTTCCCCTTAATTTAATAAGACACAAATTGATTTTGAATGTAAGATGCCTAAGGAAATGTATCACTACATTTGTGGTTGGATTTCTGTATATGATCCTTTTATCTGACAACCATAATAAATCAATGTCCTAGTAAGACCAGCTTAAAAATAATTGTTATGCATTCTCCTTTGTTAAATAAGCATCTGTCCGTGTACTTATTTATATGTGACTGCTTTGCACATTGTGCTGAAAAATCACAGGATATAACAAAAAGTTTTATTCATTATCTTCATAAAGTTTACAATCTCATAACAAAGACAAAGTAGATGTATAGAAAAATATAATAACTAAGGGTAAAAATAGTTCAAACTAATAAAACAGGTCATATTAGATTGGTATAAAGGTAAATAAAATATGAGTGTAGGGCACCTACTCCCATTTGTGAGTAGGTAAGTTGAAAATGTTAAATCATATTCACACTTTATGATAGTCTATTCTAGATATGAAGTTGAGAATGTCAAGGTATAAGTGGTGTTCAATGTTATATTTGGGTTTCTGAAATTATTTGAAAGATGTAATAGTTAACAGAAGAGAATAACTATGAGTCCTCTTACATGTTACAGAATCATAGAGGGATAAAATGTGGAAACACTCGAAGGACTTCGTATCCTAGATGAGAAAACTGAAGCTCAGAAAGTTATGACTTGCTCAAGTTAGTCAGCAGCAAACATAAGGACACACAAGTTCCTGGCTTTAAGAATAGCCCTTTCCACAGACTTTACTGTCTCTCCCTGCGTTATATTATAAGGCTATCATAAAACAGAATTTGAAAACAGAAATGCAAGCTCTTTTCCATCAGAGTGAAAAAATGTGATTTGTTTGTTGTTGATACCAGATAGAAATCTTGTACCTGAAAATAAAAATATATGTGATAAAAGAAAGAAAAGGAATTAGACACAATGCTACACATTGAGTAGAGCTGATTTCTAGTATATTATGTATCACACCAGAATCCATAAATTAAGGCAAAATGTGGCCAGAAATAACATCATCTACAAAATAGACTCTTTCAGAAGAAAGACAGTATCAGAGCTTTTAAAACCTTAGAGTCTGGGAAGGTATGACTTTATTGCTACCTAACAAATTGTATATCTATATGCATGCATGCATTTCTCAGACTTCATCTTGTAGGCCATTATGTGTCTACTACTTAAAACAAAAACAATAACCAAAATAAAAAACAAACATGTAAAACACAAACAAAACAAAAGCTAAATATACTAAAGGAAAATTGCATATGAAAAAGTTAAATAAATTAAAAAAAGATTAATTTTAAATACATATACAACAAATTAATTACAGTTTGTGGGTTAATAATTCCTTCACCATAATTTCTAAGATTCTTTAGTGCTCCAGCATTTAAATCCTTAAGTGGTGTAGTCTAATGAAATTCATTCATTGAACTTAAATATTCTGTATGTGGGATGTGTATGGACTTTTCATCCTGTGCTTTATCCTGGTACCTAGAACTTCTTACATGATTGCGTCATGAAGCTTTTTCTGACTTCAATATGATTGCTTTTTAATTAATACATTTAAGACTTGTTGGGGCAAACAATGTAGTACCTAAAAGAACACCAGGGAGATAAACATGCCAGGGCCTTTTTCACTTAAGGCCCAGTTTATGCCTATTTGCTTTAAGAATGATCTCTATTATTTACAATACTTGCTTCATTTGAGTCTTTGCTCATTTGTTTTTCTAATCTGAGTTTCTCTTCTCAACAGGTTTATTCCAAATTAATATTTACCTCTAGTTTATGTCACTCCCTCCTCCCTTAACCTGCTTAAACTTTTCTTCATAAAACTTATTACCACCTCAAATATTGTATTTTGTTAGTTTACCTTACTGTGGCTCTGCAGTTATTAGAACAGGAGCTCTACGAAAGCTGATAACCTATTTTATTCGTTGCCCTATCCTTAGTGCCAACAAAAGCACATAACACAAAATAGAAACACAATAAATATTGGTCAAATCAATATAATATATCATTTTTGTTAAATTCCTCAAGATTATAAGTATCCTAAAATATTAAGTCAATGTGATAAATTATCTGCTAAACAGTAAACTTTTGAATTACCTGTTTAGGAAGAATAAGTTAAGCCACATGCTATGTACTACTTATTTCATTCTGAAAGTATTCTATGAATTTTTTATACATGAGGAAAAGATCAGGAGACATTTGACTATCCACTGAGATAAACTAACTAATAAATGACAGAACCTGAATTGAACACTGATTTTCTAATATGGAATCCCATGCTCTTCTTCCTACGTATTTCATGTAAAAATAATTTCATGTATTTCATCAGCATGCCTTTATTTTTCTATTTCTCAATAGGTGAAATGATAAATTCCACGTGTCCAGTATGGTTATAGAATTAAATCAGGGATGTAATAGGATAATCTGTCACACTTGAAAGACGTTTTTTCTGTATCAGAGAAATAACAAATTCTAGCCTTCCTGCTCTAAAGAATGATGGAAGAATCTATCAGTTGTTGCTGAAATGCAAAGTGCTATGTTTAATTATTGCTCCGGACACTCCAAAGTCTCATGTAGTGACATTTTTATGGAGATAATCTGTATCAAAATATATCAGCACAAGAACTCTTTCTTGAGGCTTTTTGAATTACAAATTTTCAGGAGCTAAAGTACAAGAAAGTGCATCTGTGAATCAGACAGTCTACAAAATGCCCCTACCAAGGTGTCATATTTTAGAAGTCTCTCCATATTTAAACCATTGCACTCTGTCCCTTTAATTACAAGACAGATCAAGAAGGAAAAAAAATGAGCAAAATGACAAATTGGTGTTAAAATTCATTTTTTAACTCGCTTATGATAAGATTTGTTTCTGTGCCCTAAAACATCTGCTTAGCTTCCTAATGTCACTGACTTTACTAGGTTGATAACACTATTTACTGTCAGAACATAGCAGGTGTAGCAAGTGAAGTAATAATTTTATTAAGCAACATTTACAGCGAATAAACCACTGTGTCTGGGTACTCTGAGTATATCTTACAAGGCAAACAAAGATGATGGATGACAGTTTGTTCGTTGCCCACTCTAGGTGAGCATGTAATGGTGTGTGCAGAGAGCTGACACCCCCATTTGTTTTCCTAATGCACTTGAAATTTCTAAATTTTCTTTCATATACCTTTGTCCAATAAATAAAGGGAAAGGCACAATGACTAAATCAAGGCCTTTAGAAGATATACATTTTACTATGTTTTACTTAATCTCTCCCTCTTTTAAAACAATTCTACCTAATAAGAACGATGTTTACATATTTAATAAATGGAACAGATATTTATTCTTGATAGTCTCCTTCAGTTTACATTAAAAGATGCATAATGAAGTTCTTAAATGTAGTACTTTTGTTTGACTACCACATGCTAAAGTAACTACCATACGTTAAAATAAAATTCAAATTCTGGAGCTTGACATTCATAAGCTTCTCTGTGACGTAAACTACCCTATTAATGATAACTTGAATTTCTCCCATCTCTGTCCCTATTCCCCTGTCAAACTGTACTCCTCAAGCTTTTAAGACTATCTTCATATTTATTTCTCCCACCATGCCCTATTTCATAATCTGACTCAATGTTATTTTTGTACATAGTTAGACACAGTTAAAAGAGACCTCTTATTTTTTCTGAAGGCTCAAATCTTATTTTAAATATATCTCTCATCTATTTAGTTTATAGCCATTCTATTCATAACCTTGTACTATTTCTGTGCAACATTCACACACACACTACATTAAAACATCCTTGAGATCCGGCAACTAACTTACTCATTTTTTTCTCCCTTCTCTCAATTCTCCCCTGTCTTTATAGGTGATATTCTGTTCATTCTACACAATCACCTTAAGTGGTAGATAATATTATCATGCTCATTTTATATATAAGTAACTAAAGCTGATTAAGGTCAAGCAATTTGCAGCTAGTTGGTGACATTGTCCAGATTCAAACTCAGGCAACCTAACCAGAGAGGCTCTTTTAATTACTAGACTATATTGGTTTTTAATAAACACAGGAACCATGTTGTAGTTGCAAGCACAATCCACAATTAACTATCAAGTATTTATGACTGTTCTGTGTGTGATTGAAACAAAAAGCAGACAATGAAAGAATGCAAAAAAATATTGAAGGAGGATAATAGAGTAGTCTATAGGACATGATTGAAGCACTGATAAAGCTCAATCATATATTGGAATTCCTCTGCCAATGTATTTATATCTAAAATATATTAGAATTTGAAAATATTGTATGTTGTAAGTCATATTCCAAAGACATGACTTTCGAATATTGGAAGTATTCCAATATTAACTTCATTTTAAGTTCCACAAGTATTTACTGAGTACCTACTAGGTAGGCACTGTGCTAAACTCTGCAAATATAATTGAGACACAGACTGTGATTTGTGGGTATTTGCTGCCTATTCACTGAAATAAGCATACAAACAAACATTTTCAAAATCATGCAAAGGCTAAGTTACCGATAGGCACATAGAGCTACGGGAAATAGGAGGGGTATCTCAACTAAACTTGATATTCAGGGAAGGTTTTCCTACAGATATAAAAGTTAAACTGTCAACTGGAGAATGGGAAGGGGTTAGTGACATGAAGAAAGTTTAGAAGGGCATTCTAAAATAGAAATGCATGAGAGAGCATAGAAACATAGCACGGTTGTTTGAGTAACTACAAATAGTAAAATGCAAATTGAGATGAGGTAAGAGGAACTGAAAAAAGAGCTGAGATTGAAGTAACTTTAGAATTTCAGGCCATTCTAAGTGGCTTGAGGGGACTCTGTAGAGGAAGTAAGATTTGTTTAAACTTTAAATGAAGGGATTGATGTTACTGTATCTGAATCTTGGTACAGCAATGGCTAAATGGAAAACATGTTAAAGATGGGCATGGCTGTATTAGAATGACCATTTGTGATAATATTGCGACAACAAAGCAAGAGAAAACACGCTGTTAATTGATGATGACAAAGTAAGACATGTTTGAAAAAAATTAGAAAGTAAAATTGTCAGAACCTAGTAATTGATTGGAAAAGGTAACAATAGAATAATTTCCAGGCTTCAAATCCATTTGATTTGGTAATGACAACTATACAGAAATATAAATTAATTAAAACAAAAAAAACCTGTAAGTTTGAGATAGAGGCACAGAGAGATATATGAGGAGCTCAGTATGAAATAGGGCAGATTTGAAGAGCCCATAGGACACAAGAATAATTGGAAATTAAATACACAATCTGTACCTCCAGAATTAGCTGGGTTTAGAAAGTTAGAGTTGGGCCAATTAGTGCAAAGACAGTTCAAATGCTGACGGATGAAATACTGCAAAGGAAGTATATGTGGAGAGAAAAGAGTTACTGATTTATGGAAGGCATCACTGCTTTGGAGACAAAATGAGAAACTCAAGTATTACACCAAGAGTAAATAGAGGTGAGCAAATGGTGTCAAGATAAAGAAATGACAACAAAATATTAAGACACAAGAGCCACTCATTCTGCAATATAGCTTATATTTACACCAAGGCTTTTAAAATAGTTATTAGATTTGTCCAGAAGGAGGTTATCTGTGTCTTTGTCAAAAGCAGTTTCTTGTGAAATGATGTACTCGAGGCATACCATAATGAAAAGTGATTGGTACTAGGGAAGTAGAAACCAGGAGTGTTCACTTCCCTTTGAAGGAGCTCAATTGAGAGGGTAAGGATATACAATAAATAGAAATAGATATAAAAAAAGTCTAGGGTGCTCTTTATTTAATGAAATGGATTCCTAACAACTGTCTTTAAAAAAGTGCATGTGTACCCTAGAACTTAAAGTAAAATAAAAAAAGGTGCTACACAGGTGATGTATGGTCAGGGATGGGAGAAAACCACTACTCATTTAGACAAATGGACACAGGTTCAGAAAGAAGGAATCATTTGAATGTAATAACTATATGGCAGATTTGGATTAGTGGAGAAAATAATGTTTTCAAAAAAATTATAGCTGCCTTAAAGACCTTTGGTGAAATTCATCATATATGGGTGCATCTGTCATTGAGTGAATTAATGAATGATGGTACAAGTAATATTTTCTTAAGGCATGTCATTATGCTTCTAGGCATTGCATTTCTATTCGTGTTAGGAGCCATGAGTAACTAGCAAGGAAGACGGGTCTGTTAAGATGACTCTAAAGCAGAACATGCTTGACATTTTAGAGCATAAAGCAGCAATGTTAATGTTGGCCTAAAATGAGTCTTTAACATTGGAATAAAGAAGTGCTCTTGGGTATTGAGTTATGTGCAAAATTATATCTCAGAATCCTACTCTATTCATTCTGAAAAGTGTGTGTGTGTGTGTGTGTGTGTGTGTGTAGGGGAAACCAAGATTAAATGAAGCAAATTTTTCCAGAGAAATTGTAATGTTGAATATTGTTGCTCAGATGACAGATAGTATCTAGCAATTCTTATTACTGCCTTTAGGGACTAACTTACTTCATTTGGTTTGTCCATGAGGAAGTCAATATCTTTGAATATCTTACAATAGATGTGTTCATAGTTGTTTCTTGTTCTTAAGGCAGTTTTCTAGCCCTGCAACTGTAAATCAGAGCCAACAGGAAGGTATTCATTTATATTAACTCATTCTAAATGGTCTAAATAACATTATATATTAAGAAGACTATAGAAGAGACCACTTGAGATTTTAATCTCCTTTTTCACAGTTTAATATTACTGGTACAAGTCTTTCTCCATCTTGTGTCTATTGCTATATTTGAATACACCTGGTTATCTTCATCCTGTCTTTTATGCATAATTCAGGCTGCCTTTACATTTGAGATAATGCCAGTATTAACATGACGGTCATAACCCTAGAAAGCATTTGTGATTTTAAGCATGATTTTTTTATAAAAACATATTCAAAAATAGTTCCACAAATTAAGAGGAGAGAAAGAACTTTCAAAATACAAAAAGTCCTCACAGTTTAGCTTGCAAGGTTGGCTTTAGGTTTTAGTTCTCAGTGAATAATTTGTTTAACTCCCTTCAACTGTGGAAAAGAGCAATGAATCAAAGACACAAACATGAATAGTGTAAAACATAAACTAGTGAAAATTGTAAGCAAAATCACTTTTGGAGCTAATGAAGAGCAAGAGTGATTCTTTATTCAATGTTTACAAAAAAGAGCCAAGAAAACATTAGCGCCACTGATCCCTGGATGAATGCCATACATTCAACATATTGCTAACTCTCTTACACACTAATAATTCCTTTATCCTAGCATACCAATTAGCAGTAATTATCTAATTATAGTTCATAAAAGTCTGAAAATGAGAATGTTAAATGCCTAGGTGTCATTAGCCCCCTTTCAACATATTGATTACACTTTTTGTAACTAGACACAAATGAAGAAGGCAATGTTTTAAAATGGTTTTAAATTTTCAAAGATTTTAAGAATAATAATAGCATTTTTAAGGTTTTTATATTACATTGAAGACTTCCAATCAAAATAGTGGATTTTCCCAAGCCTCGTTAAAATGATAGGTAACCCGCAAAGGGGAATACACCACAACTTTAACATTTACACATATTGATTATACTTTATAATTAAATAATAGCTTCACTCTCCACTGATTTAGATTAGTCATTCCCTTTATTAAAAATAATGCAGAAATTATATTTACACACTGAATAAGCATGCCAATAATTTGCTTAGTTTTTCTCCTCAAAATTATTAACCAGAAGTATTACAATATTTCTCTTTGGATCTGTCTTCCCTGAATCTCTTTCTACAAGACACCTGACCTCACAACTGTAGTTTTAAATCTTAGTTGAAGAAAGAAAAAAAAAATCCCCTTGAAACATAAAAGCCATTTTAGAGGCAGCAGGAGTCTGGCATTATTGAAGGTCATACTGTCACTGAAATGAGCTCCTATTTCCTTTTAAAAATGATAATCAATGTCTTGAATAAAGTGATTTTAAAAAAACAGAAAGTAAGAAGGCACCTACGTTTTCAACTTCTGACTCCTGCAATTCTAATTTGATCGATGGGAAAGAGGGAATTAGATATTTTTTGTTACATGGCTTGGCACCAAATCTCTTTTCCTATCAATAAACCTAGACTAGGAAATGTGCGTATGTGTATTTGGTGTGTGTGTGTGTGTATGTGTGTGTGCATATTCAGCTATGTTTTTCTTATAGAATGGTTCAAACTCATGAGAAGTGCTTGCTGTCATGTTTTTGATGGCTGTATTCTGATAATGGATGACAGGACTTAATGAGAGAGCTAGCAAGCATTGTTGACCTAATAACAACCCCAGCTGTCATTACTTTAGGGCAACAGTCCTTCAGGGGTAGACACCCAGTGATCAGGAGATACTGCAGGCGAGATTAGATTAAGTCGAGATCAATAGAACAATTTTGTCCCACAAGTTTTGTTGTTCTCCCTCCACCAGCTGAGCTGAAATGTAGGATCTGATTGATTCATTAGATTACTCTGTACTCAAACACAGATCACTAGACAGAGTTTGTAATGCATACAGAGGGCGTTAACCTTAATCACTTCAACCACCTAAGCAAATTCCATGGTTCTTATTCCCAGCTTTCTTTAGCTTCAAGATTTATTCAATGTAAAACTGCCATTTGTTTTACTACTCCTTATGGCTTAATTTGCATATGATAGACATAGTAAATAGCAGCCTTTCCTAGCTTTTTAATTTTACCTGTAAAGTTGTACTTCTGAAAGAGAATTGGATACTGTTGAATATGATAAAAGCAAGAGTGTATACAAAATAATAAGGAGAAGCTGTTATACAATAGGTGCATTTATTAGTTAAAAATAATAAAGATAAGTATTTAGTAAAGTTATCACTTAATACAAGGCTGAAGTCCTTTAGAAATCACTAATTTATTTCCCCATATTGAGGCACTAATGAATAACAGCTTTAACCAAACAACCACATGGAAAAATATGTATAATTAAGATTATTTTTCTAAGTGCTTTCCTACTTCCCTTTTGTGGATTCAGCTCTACTTTGGTTCTTTCAATTCTTATTTATATAATGAAATAGCTCTTTGCTATCTAGTTATGAATCTAGTTGTCATCTTCATAAATGGCAATTTGTTGTATGCCCCTGATAGGGAAAAGCAAAGTTTACTAAATGCTTGCCATACTTTATAGTTACATGAATGTCCACTGACTAATAATTAAATATTGGTGTCTTACTGCCTAATCCAAAACTTTGTTGTCAAAATTTATATCTGATTTTCTATTTTCTCAAGGCTTTTCCAAAATGGTAATACACTATTATTGGTAAACAACCAACATTATAATTCATTCTCCTTATTCCACATATTTGCAACAATATTTGCAGTCTCAGGCCACTCCCTTCTTTTCCTCGAAGATTTTTGTCCCTGACTCACTGTTAGGAACTCAGCACTGTGTCATCAGTTTCAGTGACTTCAGTATCCTCATAGATGACCTCATTATGACCTTAATATTCAAGGATGCAGGATAATAATACCTCTCTTGCAATGATCTTGTCTTCACACATATATGTGTATTTGCTGTCATCATAAAAAATATTTTTTCATTATCAATAACTGTGCCACCAGTAAAATCTCAATTTCAAGTATATCCAACTATCCCTTTTTATCTTTTCAGCTGATAATGAGACAGCCAAATAGCTAGGCAGATAAAAAGGAGTCCCTCGAGAATCTCCCACCTGCCCCACAAGCGTTTACACCAGATACTTCTGGGCAGATGAGGGAACCTGCCCAGGGCTTTTCTGGGCATGCCCACAGTGCACTGGAGCCCAACGTGTGCACTGGGGGAAATGTGTGGAGCCATGGGGAATTCCCGCCTTATGCAGGGGAGGAGCCTGCTCTCTTCAGCTCCTGTAGTGACCTGGGAATCAATCTGCGAGGTGGAGGGCTGGCTAGCAGGACTCTATCACACTTTGCTGAGTATTTTATTTTTCGTTTTTCCTTTTTGCCCAGTAAATTCTGCTACTCACCTTTCTATGTGTCTGCGAGTCTAAACTTTCCTGGTTGCGTGACAAGAACCTGGTTTTAGCTGGACTAAGGAGAAAGTTCTGCAGCGATAACATGCATTAACTCCACACCAAGAAAACTATGACCCCACAAGGACCCATAATTCATTGAACTGTTCCACTTTTTCAGTGTCTCTTAAAGCCTTATGTCCTCACTTCATTTATGTATACCCTAAAATACTTGCACCTTCGTTTTAAATATTTAGCTAAAGGAAAATCCTACGGAAGTGTGGGCGGAGGATCCTCAGCCGGGTCCGGAGCCTGAGCCTGAGCCCGAGCCGGGAGCTGGTCGCGGAGGCTCCGGGGCTGTGGGACCGCCCGGCCCCCAGCGATGGCGACCCTGTGGGGAGGCCTTCCTCGGCTTGGCTCTTTGCTCAGCCTGTAGTGCCTGGCGCTGTCAGTGCTGCTGCTTGCGCAGCTGTCAGACGCCGCCAAGAATTTCGAGGACGTCAGATGTAAATGTATCTGCCCTCCCTATAAAGAAAATTCTGTGCATATTTATAATAAGAACATATCTCAGAAAGAGTGTGATTGCCTTCATGTTGTGGAGCCTGTGTCTGTGCAGGGGCCTGATGTAGAAGCATACTGTCTACTCTGTGAATGCAAATACGAAGAGAGAAGCTCTGTCACAATCAAGGTTACCATTATAATTTCTCTCTCCATTTTGGGCCTTCTACTTCTGTACATGGTATATCTTACTCTGGTTGAACCCATACTGAAGAGGCGCCTCTTTGGACACTCACAGTTGATACAGAGTGATGATGATATTGAGGATCACCAGCCTTTTGCAAATGAACACCATGTGCCAGCCCGCTCCCGCAGTCGAGCCAACGTCCTGAGCAAGGTAGAATACGCCCAGCAGCGCTGGAAGCTTCAAGTCCAAGAGCAGCGGAAGTCTGTCTTTGACTGACATGTTGTCCTCAGCTAATTGGGAGTTGAATTCGAGGTGACTAGAAAGAAACAGGCAGACAACTGGAAATAATTGACTGGGTTTTGCTGGGTTTCGTTTTAATACCCTGTTGATTTCACCAACTGTTGCTGAAAGATTCAAAACTGGAAGCAAAAACATGCTTGATTTTCTTTTTCTTGTTAATGTAATAATAGAGACATTTTTAAAAGCGCACAGCTCAAAGTCATCCAATAAATCTTTTCCTATTTGTTACTTTTACTAATAAAAATAAATCTGCCTGTAAATTATCTTGAAGTCCTTTACCTGGAGCAAGCACTCTCTTTTTCACCACATAGTTTTCACTTGATTTTCAAGATAATTTTCAGGGTTTTTGTTGTTGTTTTTGTTTGTTTTTTTGGTGGCAGAGGGGAAGGATCCCTGAGAAGTGGTTAAAACTTTTTTCAAGTCACTTTATTAAACAAACTTTTGTAAATAGACCTTACCTTCTGTTTCTGAGTTTCATTTATATTTTGCAGTGTAGCCAGCCTCATCAAAGAGTTGACTTACCCATTTGACTTTTGCACTGACTGTCTTATCTGGGTATCTGCTGTGTCTGCACTTCATAGTAAACTGGATCTGAAATGCCTGTTGGCTTTTCACAAAAAGCAGATTTTCTTCATGTACTGTGATGTCTGATGCAATGCATTGTAGAACAAACTGGCCATTTGCTAGTTTACTCTAAAGACCAGACATAGTCTTGGTCTAGTGTGTGCTCTTACTCGTCATCTTCTAGTACCTTTAAAGACAAATCCCAAGGACTTGGACACTTGCAATAAATAAATTTTATTTTAAACCTGAGCCTTCCTGGATTGATAATATATACACATTTGTCAGCATTTCCGGTCGTGTTGAGAGGCAACTGTTTGAACTCCAATGTGTGCAGCTTTGAACTAGGGCTGGGGTTGTGGTTGCCTCTTCTGAAAGGTATAACCATTATTGGACAACCGACTTTTTTCTTCCTGTGTCCTCTTTGGAATGTAACAATACAAATAATTTTTGAAACATCAAAAAAAAAAAAAAAAAGAACAATCCTTACTAAGTCTGCTCCTTTCTCAGTGTACTTACCCTTGCAGCTGAATGTTGACAAAGAAAAACATAAACATGCAGATTAATCTGTTATTTTGAAGTGACTATGTTGTCTGGGGTATATACCCTGGGTTCATTGTCACGCACCAGGAAAATTTAAGACAAGCACATACAGGAGGAGTTTAGGTGCGGAGGTTTAATAGGTAGAAGACAAGAGAAAGAGAAACAGCTTGCTCTATAGAGCAAGGAGTCTGATTTGAAAGGGCCATCTGGCTGCAAAAGCCCCGAATTTTATAGTCCAGTTTGAGAAGGCAATGTCTGATTTACATAGGGCTCATAGATTGGTTTGATAATGTGTGACATTTACATAGTGGACAGGGAAGACTCGTGGCCCCAACCTAATCTTCTTATGCAAATGGACTTTCCAGTTGATAGGGCCCATTTTGTCTGCTGCTTACAGCACAAAAGGCTGGCAGAGAAGGGAAGATGGAGCCACCATCTTGAAAATATCTAGTCCTGAGTTCCTGCTGGGATTTGCTCATGCAAGCTCCCAGTTTGCAGGCTGCTCTTTGTTAGAAAATGATTTGGGGCTGCTTTTCATTAAAAAGAAAAGCCTTACCGAAGACTCCCTTATTCTTGCTATCTGCCTTAGTAATTCCTTCTTAACTCATATCAATTTCTCTCAGTAAAAGGAAAAAGCAATTACATTGGAGCCAGGACCCTCATTCTCCACTTCTTTTATATCAAAAGCTCTTAGAAGAGTCATCAGTACTCACTGTCTTCAGTTCACTTTATTCCTTTCTAAATCTCCAGTCAGGTTTTTGTAATATTCTTACTACTCCTTCTCCTCACCCACCCACCTACACACCACCACCAATTGTGCTGTAACATCTGTTATGTTTCAATGGCCTACAGGGTGCCAAAATCAGTGGTGAAGCCTCAGTTTTCATATTTCAGAATGAAAGGCAAAATCCTTACAAAAAACAAAAAATTGGCTTTCTTGGTCTAGCTCTCTGTTAATTTCTGATCTCATTTTTTATTACTCATTGTACTCTCTTTAAATCTGCCTCAACCAGCCTTTTGATATTTCTTTAAATCCATCAAGAAAGCGCCCAAACCAGAACATCTACATTTTAGGTCCCTCTGCCCCAAGCATTTCTCCTCTTCTCTCTTGCCTAAAGTGATTTAGTCAACTTACTTAACCACAGGCATGTCTTTTGATAAACAGAATTCCATGGTTTTAATGCACCTGTATTTATTAGTCCTTTCACCTATAATTAGGACTTTTCTATGCATACTTTTATTCAGTACATTTTTCCTTCCTGCTTGATGTTTTTTTCTCTTTGTTTTTCTTTATTTAAATTGTGAATCTGATTTTTCAATTTCATACTTTATTGGCAGTTTGTACCATATAGTTTTGATATTCTTTAGATAATTACTCTAGAAATTAACAACAATCAACCTATTTAGCAAACTCTAACATTAATTGGCATTTTTATCTCCTTTTGAATGCCTGGAAGGATCAAGGAATTTGTTTTATTTTAATTTTCTTGGCCAGGGATGGTGGCTCATGCCTGTAATCCCAGCACATTGGGAGGCCAAGGTGGGTGGATTGCCTGATCTCAGGAGTTCAAGACCAGCCTGGGCAACATAGTGAGACCCTGTTGCTACAAAAAAATTACAAAAAAATTATCCAGGTGTGGTGATGTTTGCCTGTACTGCCAACTACTCTGGAGGCTGAAGCAGGTGGATCGCCTGAACCTGGTAGGCAAAGGTTGCAGTGAGTTGAAATGGTGCCAGACTGGGTGACAAAGTGGAATCCTATCTCAGAAACAAAACAAAACAAAAACTTTCTTGATTACATCATAAATATAGTGAAATGTAATTTAAACATACATATATGCATACAATTTTCATTATTCATTTTTTCGTTCAACATTTCTGAACTTCTATTTAGAATCATGCTTCCCTGTATTAAAATAACACCTTCAAATATGAATTCACTATAAGTTTTTTTGAGAAATTCTTTTTTACTTTTTTACATTTCACAAGGTGAAATGTAAAAATATAATAATAACTGTGTCTTTACTCTCTTATATCAAGAGAACCCGCTCCCGATGTTTAACGTGGGTTCTTTTCTATTTCCTAAGTGTCTCGGCTGGGTTGAGAAATAAAGGGAAAGAGCACAAGAGAGAGATTTAAAGCTGGGTGTCTGAGGGAGATATCACATGTCGGCAGGATCCATGATGTTCCCCGAGTCATAAAACCAGCAAGAAGTTTTTATTAGCTATTTTCAAAATGGGAGGGCATGCACGAATATGGTGTGGGTCACAAAGATCACATACTTCACAAGGTAATACAATATCACAAAGCAAATGGAGGCAGGGCGAGATCTCAGGACCACTGGAGGAGGTGAAATTAAAATTGCTAATGAAGTTTCCGCATGCATTGTCGTAGATAACATCTTATCAGGAAACAGGGTTTAAGAGCAGATAACCTGTCTGACCAAAATTTATTAGATGGGAATTTTCCTCCACTTAATAAGCCTGGGAGCACTATAGGAGACTGGGTCTTATTTCATCCCTTCAGCTTCGACCATAAAAGACGGGACACCTTAAAAAGGGGCCGTCTAGGCCGGGCGCGGTGGCTCAAGCCTGTAATCCCAGCACTTTGGGAGGCCGAGACGGGCGGATCACGAGGTCAGGAGATCAAGACCATCCTGGCTAACATGGTGAAACCCCATCTCTACTAAAAAAAATACAAAAAAACTAGCCGGGCGATATGGCGGGCGACTGTAGTCCCAGCTACTCCGGAGGCTGAGACAGGAGAATGGCGTAAACCCGGGAGGCAGAGCTTGCAGTGAGCTGAGATCCGGCCACTGCACTCCAGCCTGGGCAGCAGAGCGAGACTCCATCTCGAAAAAAAAAAAAAAAAAAGGGGGGCCGTCTATAAGCCTACCTTCAGGGTGCATTCTCTTTCTCAGGGATGTTCCTTCCTGAGAAAAAGAATTCAACTATATTTCTCCTACTTGCTTATGAAAGGGGAGAAATATAGCTCTGTTCCGTCCGGCTCACTGGCAGCCAGTTCAAAGTTACCTCTCTTGTTCCCTGAACATTGCTGTTATCCTGTTCTTTTTTTAAGATGTCCAGGTTTCATGTTGTTCAAACACACATGCTCTACAAACAATTTGTGCAGTTGATATAATCACAGGGTCCTGAGGGATTAAGAGATTAAAGTAAAGGCAGGCATAATAAATCACAAGGATATTCATTGGGGAAGTGATAAGTGTCCATGAAATCTTCACAATTTATGTTCAGAGGCTACAGTAAAGACAGGTGTAAGAAATTTAAAAAGTATTAATTTGGGGAACTAATAAATGTCCATGGAATCTTTGCAATGTATGTTCCTCTGCCACGGCTTCAGCTGGTCCCTCCATTGGGGGTCCCTGACTTCCCACAACACTCTTAGGGTACAGAGCTGGTAAACCTGTGTATATTAATTATACATACATGCCATTTATATTTCACAGCCTTATGTAGAACAAGCTTACCAACTACAGTACAATGTGTGTGTAAAGTTATTTGTGTTCTTTCATCTCATTGCATCATTTCAAAGCGTTTTATTCCCCCAACAAAGCAACTTGGATCAACTTCTCTCTCTCTTTCCTGTAAGTATATATATTTCATTTATAGTACAATTTGATTCTACTTTTCATACATGCATTTCATTTGGATCTTTCCCCTTTCCCACATTTTACTTTCTTTTTAAAATTTACTTAAAGTGATGTACACTTTGTGGTGTACAGTTCTATAAATTTTGACAATTGTATCTAAAATCATAGTTCTATATATGATGTATCTAGAAACATGGTTCCATACAGAATGAGTCCATCGTTCCATCTTCACTGTTGTCCTCTCTTTCATGCTCAATATTGGTGATTTATATCTTCTCCCATTTTTCTGGATCAATCTCATTAGAAATTTGTTGATTTTATTGATTATTTTTTCAAAAAAATTGCTTTTATTACTTGTTTCTCATTTTTCATTATCACTGTATCAATTTATGTTCTTATCTCTCATATTTTATTTCCTGTTTTTGTATTAGACATAAGTTCCTTTTTTGTTTACCTAATTTCTTTCTTTTGTTTTTCCTGGTTTCCAAATTTCTTTAATAAGAACCTTAGATTAATAACTAGAGTACCTTCTTTTTTAATGTAAGCATTTGATACTATGAAATTCCCACTGTTTGACATGACCCTAGAAGTAATTGATAGTGTCTTACTTTCTGATGTGGCATTCATCTTGCACATTCTTTGACTATTAGCTGCAATTAGCCATCTTTCTAAAAAACCCTGGATTCATTCAAGAGGATATGATATGGTATTAGAGACCATATTGGGTTATTTTATTTTATCTTTTGAGATAGGGTGTTGCTGTGTCACCCAGGATAGGGTGCAGTGGCGTGATCACGGCTCACTGGACCCTCAACCTCCTGGACTCAAGCGATCCTATGACTTTAGCCTCCAGAGGAGTTGGGCCTACAGGCATGCACCATTGTGCCAAGCCCCATATTAGGATATTAGTGATGCTTGTTGCTACTGAGTTGGCCATTGTTCCTAGTTATTTTCAATGGGAAGAATTAGGAAAAATTGCATGTAACCACAGAATTATTAATTCTACTCAGGGATTGGATAAATAGATAGGTAGATAGATGATGCTAGATAGATAAAGCCATTCTTTCCTGATGAAAGCCATTTTAATTTTTTCAATGACACCAAAATAATTATGCACTGGTTCATGCCAAATTATCATCCGAATACTCTGAGAATGATAAATTGTGACTACTGAAGAGAGTTTAAAATGTTTTTGATTATTTTTGTTCTTATTTCTGGCCAAGTATATAAAACTGAATTACGTGTTTCACACTGTGATGATAGCATCACTAACTGGATACGAAGGCTCATTTTTCTCATTTCACTTCTGAGCTTGTTTTCTAAATTTTTTGTAGTAACAAAAAATTATTTTTTCGTGTTATGTAAATTACTTTTTGTATTTTGTAAATTATTATGTATTTTCCAGTTTGAAAGTAAATTCCAGAAGATATGAGCTATTCATAGAAAGCTACTCCTGAGTCCTCCATTTTCTTTATTTTCTCCAATAGGTAATAATTTGTTTAATAAACCTCATACTTTTGTCCATATTTTTAAATACCATAAAGCTATTATATAGATATATGATTTATTTTTATTTATTTATTTTTTTTTGAGATAGAGTTTCACTCTTGTTGCCCAGGCTGGAGTGCAATGGTGTGATCTCGGTTCACTGCAACCTCCACCTTGCGGGTTCAAGCGATTCTCCTGCCTCAGCCTACCCAGTAGCTAAGATTACGAGCACACGCCACCATGCCCGGCTAATTTTTGTGTTTTCAGTAGAGACAGGGTTTCTCCATGTTGTCCAGGCTGCTCTTAAACTCTTGACCTCAGGTGATTCGCCTGCCTTGGCCTCCCCAAAATACTGGGATGACAAGTGTGAGCCACCGTGCCCAGCCATATATAGCTATATGAATATTTTACTATGTACCATAATGTATTTGTTATCTCTCTTTGTCATCTTGCCTTTTAGTATTTAGGAGGTTTATATTTGGTTCTAATGATATTTATGTTATTACCTGTACATTATAAATTTTTCCTCTTTAATTGACCTTATCTTTAGATTTTGCTTTAGAAACAATATCAGATGAACTATTGAGATTTTCTTTCCTCTGGTTATCCCTTCCTTAGCATCTAATTTGAAAAAAATTTACTTCCAATTAATACATATAAAGCTAAGAGCAAGATTACTCTCAATTTTTTTCTTGTATTTGTAACTTATTTTTTCAAAATTTTAAACACATCCTGCTGCATATTTAATAGTTGAAATGCATCTAAGTAGAGTATGTAGACATTAAATACTGTACTTTCTTATTCATAAGTGTTATCTGGCCTTAATTCTATATGTAAATCTATGTTTAATGCTCACTATTAATCCTCATGTTGTTGCCATTTCAGCCACTTTGATCATATTAAGTTTGTTCTCTAGATTCTGTGAGAAGAACAATGAATCAATATTTCATAAGACCTTGCATGTTCATAAGAATTTGATTGAGACGTTTATACTTGAAGGTCACTTTAGTGGATATAAAATCCTCAGCTAAGTTTTCTCTCTTTGTATATCTTAATTACATTAAGCCCTTGATTTCTGGCATAAAGTATTACTATTACAAAGTCTAATAATAATCTAATTTTGTTGTCATTGTAAATAACTTAAGCTCCTCCTCCATCCCAAAATACTCAAAAAATTTTAATTTTCCTTTAAAGCCAAGAAAGAGTGTTGGTTATTCTAGATTGATTTTCCATAATAGGGAACAGATGGGAAGGAGCATAAAGCTGATAGTACCTGCCTGAAAATGATTTTTAAAACAGTAAACATGTAAAGGACTAAAATTTAAAAAATAAAAGATCAATTAATCAAAAATTAAGTTTTATGAGATTCCTTGTGATATAGATATACATAGATATAATAGGAGTTCATGAAGAATAAATCTATAACTATAGAACAAGATAGTATTAAAACCATAATTTGAGAACAGTCTTCTGCCTTTAATGTTTTTAAAATAATAAAAAGAGAAAAATATAGTGGCAGAGACTTGAACCAAAACTGAAAGATAGTTTCGAAACCCTGAGAAAATCAGTCTATCACCTTGTACAGATTAAACCTGTTATTTTAAATGTGCTATTTGATTACTCAAATATATAGTTCTCCAACTGCTCTTATTCAATTGCCTTTCTTTCTCCATAAAGGAGAAACATGATTTCATAGGCCAATATAATTTGAAGCTGGTATGCAATTTCTACAGCGGACATTCTGCCTCAGGTTACCCATCTTATGGGACTTCCTTTTGGGTCCCAACACAAAGGGATAGATCTCTCCTTTGGTGGTTCTAAGGCTTTCATCAATACCGTTCTACCAGAGAGTCAGCCGAAAGTTCTCATCTTTATTTCAAATTCTAAATTATCTGTTCTGAGATTTTCATATTTCTGCAGGTAAAAAGTAGTAACCATAAATACTAAGTTCACTTCCCTGGGTCTAGATTCTCCTTCAACCCATGGCCTGCTACTTATTTACTTTCTTGTTGATTCTCTGATGTCTTAAAGTAAATGTTTGATACGTTGCCCAGATTTTGTTGTTGTTGTTTCTCACAATTCATGGTAAGGTCCAAATTATCTAGTTCAAAATTATACAATACAGAAGTCTTCATTTAATATTTTCAGAAATCTTAGGACTCAGAAATATTATCTTCTTTTGACAGATGAGAAACATAAGGATCAAAAAGAGTAATTTATCATTCTTAGATAATATATCTAAGTGAACAAAACAGACTTAAATGCCTTTATATCTCAGTTCAAAATATATACTTTTTAATTTACTGACTTTTATATAAAGCAGATTACAAAGTACCTACTAAGTTCCAGGCTCAGTTCTCAATGCTTTCCAAATATTGACTCTTTTAATAACCTTAAACTACACAAAGAAGTAGGTTCTATCTCCATTTACAAATGATGGAAGGAAAACAAATAGTTTTAATTCTTGCTGATAGTTTTTGTTTGTTTGTTTGTTTGTTTGTTTTGAGACGGAGTCTCGCTCTGTCACCCAGGCTGGAGTGCGGTGGCGCAATCTCTGCTCACTGCAAGCTCCACTTCCCGGCTTCACGCCATTCTCCTGCCTCAGCCTCCCGAGTAGCTGGGACTACAGAGGCCCGTCACCACACCTGGCTAATTTTTTGTATTTTTTAGTAGAGACGGGGTTTCACCGGGTTAGCCACGATGGTCTCTATCTCCAGACGTCGTGATCCGCCTGCCTTGACCTCCCAAAGTGCTGGGATTACAGGCTTGAGCCACCGCACCCGGCTCTTGTTGACAGATTTTTTTACACAGATACACCACTGTTGTTGAATACATTGTCTTAACTGCCTTTCCCATATAATAAATAATCTCCTTTAAACTATAAAAAAAAAAGATGATAAAGAATATGAGAGTCAGAATCTGGAATGTGATAAGTTTAGTTTTTATAATCTCTTTCCATACCATCCTCATTCAACAAGCATTAATTACAAATTTACTATATAAATTATTAATGGTAACTTCATTTTGAAAAATGTGTGTTGGTGCGCATGCCTGCGCACATGTGTGTTGAAGGTAGTAAAAATGCAGTTCAGATAAAATAATATATGAGAACTTTAGGATGCAAATAAAAGAGAAATGTAATAAGCATTTATTAAATGGGAGGCCAAGGAAGGAGGATTGCTTGAGGCCAGGAGTTCAAGATTAGCCTGGGCAATATAGTGAGATTTCTCATCTTTACCCCACCTCTCCAAAAAACAAATAAACATTAAAATACAAAATCATGTATTAAATGTACAAGGTACATTCCATGTAAATATATTGGAGCATATAGTGTCATGAGCAGTCACATATTCTTCCCTAAGAATCTACCCTATATTTAAGAAAACAGGGCAGAAATATGAAAAATTATATATATTATTTGAAATAAAGTCTGTAGTTAATTACTGGGTTTCCAAAAATCACATAATTTCAAAATGACAGACATCATAATTAACAGCAATGGAATGAAAATGTCAATAAGGAAAATATTCACCATTACAATGATAGTGCCATATTTTATATGAATTTCATAATTCTCAGAGCATTTTCAAAAATAGGCACGTTCATGTATTTATTTGTTGGTGGTGATAGAATTTACTCAGGAAAGTACACTGTCTCTAGCATATAGCAGAGTTTCAATAAGCTTGTATTGAATAACATGAGTCCTGCATTTGGAAATCAATGAACACAGTTTTTGTGTTGAAGTCGTATATAATGGTGCATTGTTTTTACTTCTTCTCCACTTAATTCATTGAATATGTATGGAATGTCAACAGGCCCAGACAACGAGGCTTCATGCATACTATTTACCTCATTTACTTGTTACAGAGGGTGAGAAAATGCATTTATTATACAGTTTTAATTCAGAATGTGACATATGGTATAGGATTCTCTCCTCTCGGCATCCCTTCTTTTTTATCCAAATTTCCTTTATGTTTTTAAATGAGAGATAATTTTTTAACACAATAAAATAATTGGTTAAGAGTTATATAGACTATATTCTACAATAGGACCAAACATAACATATAACCATCTGGTTAAAATATATACAGTTATCAAAATATTCTGTAGAGTGATGTCACAGTATTTTTGAATTACCAATCAGCATACACTTACATTAGAGACTCAGAAAACTTGTGAAGGAAAGGTAACTTTAAAGATAATCTAATCAAGTCCTTATTATACATAAATAAGCAGTAGAAGTAATAGAAGTCAATGCGAAAAAGTAATTTACTGATTTTTTTCACAGCTAATTAGCATTTAAAAATGGGTTATCCCAATTCACTATAGAACTCTTTCCTCCAAAAAGGATGTAGCACTCCTTCATTATGTGTTATTACTTTCAACAGTATTTTCCTGTTGAAATGTTTACTATGCCTTTGTAATAAACTTCAACAAATGTTCTAAGATAAATGTAAATATTAACCTACGTTATAAGACACTCTAAGATAAACTCTAAGATTAATAAACACAAATGTATATGATGCTTTTTGAGCACCATATTTTTCTGTTTGAGACAATCACCCTAAGCCAGGTGATTTAGAATTACACTGACTTGTATAATAAAAGATTGACTTACACACACACACACGCACACACAAACACATATATGTTTTAGCTATGCTCTTTTAAGCACCTTTTTAAATAATAAATAATACAATTTTCATAATTTCCTCTGAGCATTTGTAGAGTGATCATGTTGTAGATGAGAGTGTAAAGACAGAGAAGATAAGTTGCCCAAGTTTCTACAACTAATAATTGGAGGAGTAAACAAACTTCTTTGTCTAAACTGGTACTTGAAGCTGCACTTTTGAGGGTTTAAATCTAAACTTCTCTAACTCATCTTTTCCCACCTCACCCCTGCAATTCTTTGATGCAGAATTTTATAAAAAGATTTAGGGTAAGAAAGTTTCCTAGAAAAAACTATTATTTTCTAAGACAGAAAAGTGAACTTTATAGCATGCGGATACTAACATGATGGCTTTTCGGGGAAAACAATAGCAAGTACAATATGCATTTTAAAACGTTATATGAGAATTACGCCTCTGCAGGATTTAGTCCTCATTTTGGACGCATCTTCCTCGGAATCCTCTCTTGTGTATGCCTCCATGAAAGAAAGTTTGTATGGCCAAGTGGAAAATTTAGAAACAAATATGAATGCATAACAATTTTTGTTTTAGAGACTGGAAGTATAATCCTCAACCAGTTAAAGCAGTGAATTTGACTATTTGCTCTGCTTATAATCCTCTAAAGACAAATGACTCAATCTCAAATGTTGATTTGTGGTGTTCCACACCAATAATTCAGAGATAATGGCCCATGAGTGTCTGACAAATAGGAGAAACAGTACAGAATGTGTTTCCTGCTGAGCAGTTGTCTTAGTGCAGTGCTGGTTGAGATTTAGAGGTTACCCGGAAACCTAAATAAATCAGACATCTGACCAGCAAGAATGTTCTGCCCACTTTCTCCTTCACCTCCTTCTTTACTTCTTTTCTTCTTTTAGGTAGAGAAAGATTTCTTTGTTTAATAATATATATACACATTACCCTAAGGAGATACTTAAAAAAAAAGAAAAAAAAAAAGCACTCAGAAGAAGAACTAAAAGGCAAAGTCACCAATAGTTTCAATGTGACTTTAGAGAAAACTAGGTAGAATGGCCTCTTGGTGTGTGGCTTCCATCAACCTACCACTCTGGGAAGGAGAGAAGTGAGGAAGTATGACAGACGAAAAACAGAGCAGCCAAGGATTGCCACGTCCGAAACATCGGAGACTGTGGTGCTAAAAGATACTCACTGTGAAGAGTATATAAATATTATCAGAATTCTATGTATTTTGTGACTCTCTAATGGGTTTCTAACATTTTTTCCTTTGAAGTAGAGTACCTGTCCACCCCACTAAATATAGGTTTACAAAACAGAAGACTTACATCTAATAGTGTTCTTATCTAATTTCCACAAGCAATCCAATATATTCCAAAATGAGTTATTTGATATTTTTGAAATGCAGACTCTAGTTAATTACCAACATTTATCTATATATTACGTTTAGCAAGTTTTAACACTTTCACATTATCTTTCTTTGACATAAATAGAAATAAACAATAAAACACAATTTACGAAGTCACCAGGGAAATCACTACCATTTTACAGAGAAGCTGTGAAAATGATGTGCTCAGAGAAGTTAGCTCAAATACCTACTATTTTTAATGGAGGGAAACAGGACAAGTGATGGGAAATGGAACTCATCTCACATTTTTTAATCAAGCAGATGAGTAATCTACAGCTACAAAGAAGTTGCTGGGGAGTTCGTCTGTTTCTCTCTTTTCTTTTTTAGAAGAGAGATATCACCGTGGTAAACAATGCAGGTTTGATAGCAACACCAGCTCAGATGTTAATTCCACAGGACATACAAGTACCTCAGTCACATCTTTGTCATGTTTGAAGGTGCTGTCACTATCAAAATTCCTAGAAGTACCACCCTAAGTAACGTGAAATATATAACATAAAGGACATTCAATAGAAACTAATCATTAGTTATATATGACACGAAGAGCATTCAATAAATGTTGATTATTAGTTATATGTAAAAATTCAGTTCCTTTTCTTTTATGTTTTAATTATTTATCCCAAGTACAAAGTTTCAAAATAATACCTTGGGCATTAAAAATTTTGTGTAGTTATCTAAACAGAAGGTACAATTATGCTCTCCGAAAATATTCCTTTAAACAAAATGTAAAGGTATAATTCATGCTAATGGAGAATGTTTTAGAATATTCTTGTGCAGATGTAAAATGGTGCTAGCTTAAATTATATATAAGGTTTATGTGTGTGTGTGAGTGTGTGTGTATGTTTGTGACTGTGTTTGCCAGTGGTGTGGTGGTGATAAATGTATAATAATATGTTGTAAATAAATTCTTTAATAACAATTTGTGGTGACATTTGCTCACTAATAATGGATTGAAAAATAATGGCAAGCAGCCTTTGGAGGAATTAATTAGATTAATCAATTCAATGTCATCAACATCATTAACATTAATTTCTGTTTGGGGGCAAAAAAAGAAAAGTATAACTTCTCATAATTGTTCAAGGAAAATGACACAAAACATTTCTTTCACAGAGGAAAGGCTAGCAGAAGACTCACCAGAAAGATTCTGAAGATATAAACAAAGAACCTGGAATGCTGGAAACTTTAGGGTCAAGCATTGGTATTAGAACCTTGGAAAGAGAATAGACTTGTCAGTCAATTTACATTACACCAGAAACTATAATAAATTGGGCAAATGCAATGCAAAGAAAACTGCTGACAGCAGATACATTCCTAAAATGTATGTAGAATGATGTAGTTGTTAATTTAATTAGTTGCTCAAAGCCAGACAATTTCTTTCCAAAAATTCTGGCCTGTCAAAATTTAACGATCATCTGTCTTAATCTAGCAAACTAAATATGACACTGAATGACTTTAAGTAACACTGACACTTCCATAGGAATGTTGATATGAAGCATGGTATTTAATTTTTTTGTAAAATATGAATGCATAGAAAGACAGGAATGATGCATAATATGAAAACATAATTCAAAAATAAAAATATGACTGATGAAATAAAAGCTTTAGAGAAATGTCACGAAGTTGATTGTCATAGATTGTTTCAATATGCTTAGCCTAGGAGTAAGTTTTCTATTTCTGCAGGATGAAAAAAATTGTAAATGATGTTAAAAAATCTAGAACCACCAATTGAATGTCCTCTAGATAATCCAAACAAAGTATCAATGAGAAATTAAAAAGGTCCTGCAATTCCTGCTGCTAGCATATTCTTTTACTTCTCACTTTTAGCCAATACACAGGTTTTTTCTACCTCTCTTCCACCTCCAAAAATATCCTGGAATCCAGCTTCATCAGAATTGTTTATTGTTGCCCAACCATGTTATAATCTCAATTGTCTCGATATCATGTGTCTTTTGTTTTGCTCATCTTTTGTGTGTATGTGTGTGTATGCCTGGTCTGCCTTTGATTTTTCCAGTCTATTTATTTTATTGAATTATAACACAGGCACAGAGGTACTAACAGCATTAACATACAGCTCTATGAATTATCACAGTGATCACACTCTTGCAACCACCAATTTTATCAAGAAATGTAGTTTATCCAGCACACCAGATGCTCATGTATGCCCTCTCTAAGTAACTCTCCACCCAAAGGTACATGTTACCCTGATTTCTACTACCATACCTGTTTTAAACGTCATGTAAGTAGAATCATACAGTATATATTGTTTTGGACCTGGATTCTTTGGATAAATGAATATTTTTGTTAACTTTCATTTATGCATATTACTCCATTGTATAAATGTACCATGATTTAATGATTCACTTTAATATTTATGAACATTTGAGTTTAGTCCATTTTTGAGACATAAATACAGCTTCTAGGAGCATATTTGTATATATATGTCTTTTAGTGAACATATTAAAAGGAGAGGTGTAAACCGAGGTGTGAAATTAGTGGTTCACTTACCAAGTTCATTAATCCTTTTGTCTGCTGCCTAATCTGCTACTAATCACATCTAGTATATTTTCAGCTTAGTCACTGAAAATATAGTATGAAAACTTAGTAGTTTTCATACTATAGTAGTCTGGGTTTGGTCTTTAAAAACAAACAAACAAATAAAAAAACTTCCATGTATCTCTTTATCTTTTGAACAGAATAAATTATATAATTATATATAGTTATAACGACTGTATTTCTTTTGTTTAAAAGATAATGAGATGTGTGGATTTTTTTGTGTACTAATTGTAATATCCATATCAGCTCTGGGCTAGATTCAATAAATTGATTTTTATTTTTTTTAAAGTCATATTTCCTCCTTCTTTGCATGCCTGCTAATCTTTCATGGAATTCCAGATACTGTGAATTTCACTTTTTTGGTTGGTAATTTTCTTTTTCATGATCTTTATTGTGGATGCTTTAAGTAACTTGGAAAATGTGATCATTTAGGGTCTTGTGTTTGGTGGAACCAAAGGGCTCATTATTCTCCAAAATTAAGGGGAGACCCATCTGAAATCTCTGTCTACTACCGCTTGAATTAGAGGTTTGTCAATCTGATTGGTAAAAACAGACACTATTTCCAGCCCTGTGTGAACACTAAGTACCCTTCTCTCTACTGCTTTCAGACGGTCTTTTCTCAGCCTCGGGAAGTTTCCTTACATACATGTGCTCATCAATACTCTGCTAAATTCTTATGTACTCAGTAGCAGGGGAAGGGTGATGTTTTCCATATATTCCAGGTTGTCAGCCTGTACCGAAGTTTGCTCTGTTATTCACTTTTGGATGTGAATATAAAAATAGGATCATATAGTACAACCACCTCTAAAATTTGCCTTCATAATTTTGCATAGTATGTATCACAATTCAGTTTTAGATTTTCCCCCATAATACACAACATCGAAATATTTCTGTGTGTATTTACTATTTTAGTAATTATTGGATTAAGTGATAATGTAGTACATGAGCAAAGAAATATAGGAATTAATTAATCAGCAAATTTATTTAAAGAGAAGTTTATATGATTGTGTGTACTGTAATTAAAGAACATACACAACTCTTATATCTATGAAAATTTACAAAAGTCAGTCTGTTATTTGGCAATGAAATGGTTATGATCTCATAATAAAATTAGAAATTGACAACAAATAATTGTCAAAGATACAATAATTTCAAAGCCAGCATACAATTTACCAAATTACTCCTGGAATAATGAGTACCTGTAATATAAAATTATAAAATAAAACATAAAATTTTATATAAAAACATATGCTTAGTAATGAATCAGAACTGTAATTTTATATACCTTGTTTTACAGTTGTATATTCTAAAATAGTTCTCAGAAAAGAAATCACAGTTAGAATACTTATCTTTGTTGTTCTAATAATAGTGAAAAGATGTGGAAAATCTATAAGTCCAACAGTTGCAGACTGCTTAGATTGTTTTATATGTAAACCCTAGAATTAAAATAATAGGAAACAAGGCAATTGTTTAAAATAATAGTGTTTATCTGAGCATTTTAACATGGTACAATTTTCACATCATATTGACAGCAGGTGAAAAGAATGTAAACTGTTCATATGAAAATCCCATTGTAAACAAAATTGCATGGACCTTTACATATACATGTGTGTGTATGTGTGTGCAAAGAAAGATACGTATAAGAATACTCAGTAAAAAATTAGGCAATTAGTAGCTTACAAAAATAATTTGTATTTTAATTATTTCTCATATATTTTGTAAAACTGAATCTTTATGAAAGACACAAATTGTTTCTAGAATCAAGAAAACAATATTAATTTAATTTAATAAAAAAATTCAAATTCATTTTCAATAGACAAAATCATTTAAGTATCCATGTGTTATTAGTAAATATATATTTAAATATATTTTGTTTTTGTATTTTATTTAATATGTTAACAAATACATTTAAACGGAGCAAAATATATTTTTATGCACGTTTTATAATTGAATGTTATTCACAACGTGTGAGAGAATGGATAATTATTATTTTTGATTGGTAATATTTACTACTTTAAAAATTTAATAATGTGGAAATAGAGATTTTTTTTTGTCTTTTTCTTTTCCCAAGTAAAACATTTGTTTTACTCTTAGTTTATATATATATATATATATATATTACCCTGAAGTTTGTTCATGGTTCATATTAGCTGTGTAAGAAATTCTCAGGATAGAAAATTTCTATACAATTATTCACTTATGTATTTCCAAAGAACCATATTAAATTAAGATAAATATAAGCCAAACCATATCTTTTGCTATCTTAATTTTATATATTTTTATTTAATTCACTTATGTTATTCAGGTTTTACAAATGAGAATGAGTATAGGGAGAGTATACAGTCTCCCTCCAATTCCTGGTCTTCACCTGCTAAGTAATCCTTACAGGAATTAATTCATACATATACAAGTAGTGCATGTGCACACACAAATACATATACACAGACTCATAATTGTTTTCTCCCTTTTATGTATCTTGCTTATCTTGTATCTTGTTTTGTCTTATCAGTATTTTATTCAAAATATTCAATATTTGTATATAAAGAGTTTAAAACTTATTGCTGTTATCAAAATATTTATTTTAAGAGTATAATACATTCAGTTTTAATGTTTTGATGGATGTTGAGATTGTTTCCACTAATTTTTTGTCGCAAACGTTGTAATGAATGTTCTGTACACCCATATTTGTGTATATTTATATCTGTTTACAAAATGGATTCAGAGATACGTTTGTTGAAACAGATATTTTAGATTAAATTTTAGATCTTATTGATTTGTTCTAGAAAAGTATCTATGACAATAAAATTATTTTACAAGGTGGTGTAAAATTATTATTTACTCATAAATGAAAAATTAGAAAACATTGATGAAAGAAATTGAATACACAAATAAATGGGAATATATGTCTTGTTCATGTATTGGATGAATTAATATTGTCAAAATGTTCACGTTACCCAATGCAATCTACAGATTCATGCAATTTCTAAAACAACAATGAAATTTTCACAGAAATCAAATTAAAATCTTAAAATGTTTATGGAATCACAATCTAGCCAAATTCATATGGACCCAGAATAGCTGAAGCAACCTCAAGCAAAAAGAACAAAATACAGGCATCACACTGCCTGATTCACGATCTACTTCAAATCTATGGTAATCGAAAGGGTAGGATACTTTCATAAAGATAGATGTGTAGATCCAGTGCAACAGAATAAAGAACCCAGAAGTAAATCCATGCATTTACAGTAAAGTGATTTTTTTAACTTTCAATTTTTGTGGATACATAGTCAGTGTATATATCTATGGGGTACGTGAGATATTTTGATGCAGGCATATAATGCATAATAATCACATTAAGGTAAATGTGGTAGTCGTCACCTCAAGCATTTATCCTTATGTTACAAGCAATCGAATTATACTTTTTCTTTTTTTTAATTTAATTTTATTTTTTTATTATACTTTAAGTTCTAGGGTACATGTGCATAACGTGCAGGTTTATTACATATGTATACTTGTGCCATGTTGGTGTGCTGCACCCATCAACTCGTCAGCACCCATCAATTCATCATTTATATCAGGTATAACTCCCC
>NW_012114633.1:707790-723878 GCF_000951035.1 Colobus angolensis palliatus
TTGTGAATGGAAGTTCATTCCTGATTTGGCTCTCTGCTTGTCTGTTACTGGTGTATAAGAATGCTTGTGATTTTTGCACATTGATTTTGTATCCTGTGACTTTGCTGAAGTTGCTTAGGAAAAGAAGAAGTCAAATTGTCCCTGTTCGCAGATGATTGTATATTTAGAAAACCCCATCGTCTCAGCCCAAAATCTCCTATACTTTTTCTTTTTAAAAAATGTACAATAAATTATCGTTGATTGTGGTCACCTTGTTATGCTATTAAACGCTAGGTCTGACTTACTGTATCTAACTATATGTTTTTACCCACTAATCATCCTCATTTTTCCCAGCCACGACTATCCTTTCCAGCCTCTGGAAACTGTTATTCTACTTTATATCTCCATGAATTCAGATTGTTTTAATTTTTAGCTGCCACATGTAAGTGAGAAATGTGGGAAGTTTTTCTTTCTGTACTTGACTCATTTAACTTAATATAATGACTTTCAATTCCATGTTGTTCAGTTACCGTTGTTGCAAATGACAGGATCTCATTCTTTTTTGTGACTGAATAGTACACCATAATGTACATGTAGCACACGTTTTTATTCATTTATTTGCTGATGAACATTTAACTTGCTTCTAAGTCTTGGCTATTACGACTACTGCTGCAATAAACATGAGAATGCAGATATCACTTTGATATACTTATTTCTTTTCCTTTGGCCATATACCTAGCAGTGGGAATGTTGGATCATATGGTAGCTCTGCTTTTAGTTTTTTGAGGAACCTCTGAACTATTCTCCAGAGTGGTTGTACTAATTTACATACTCAACGACAGTAGAAGGGGTACCCCTTTCTCCACAACCTCACCAGCATTTTTTACTGCCTATCTTTTGGATAAAGTCCTTCTTTTTGTTTTTTTTTTTTTTAGTGAGATGGATATCTCATTGTAGTTTCAATTTGCATTTTCCGATGATCAATGATGTTGAGCACCTTTTCATATATCTGTTTGTGATTTATATGTCTTCTTTTGAAAAAATGCCTATCCAGATCTTTTGCCCATTTGTAAGTTGAATTATTAGATTTTTTCCTATAGATTTGTTTTAGCATCTTACATGTTTTGATTATTTATCCTTGTCAAATGGAGTTTGCAAACTTTTCTCTCATTCTATGGGTTGTCTCTTCACTTAGCTGATCGTTTCCTCTGCTATACAGAAGTTTTTTTTTTTTTTTCTGACGGAATTTCACTCTTGTAGCCCAGGCTGGAGAGCAGTGGTGAGATCTCGGCTCACTGCAACCTTCGCCTCACAGGTTTAAGCGATTCTCCCGCCTCAGCCTCCCGAGTAGCTAGAATTACAGGTGACCTCCACAATGCCTGATTGATTTTTGTATTCTTTTTTTCTTTTTTAAGTAGAGAGAGGGTTTCATCATGTTAGCCAGGCTGGTCTCGAACTCCTGACTCAGGTGATCCACCTGCCCGGCCTCCCAAAGCGTTGGGATTACAGGCATGAGCCACTGGACCCAGCCCAGAAGCTTTTTAAATTGATGTGATCCCATTTGTCCAGTATGCTTGTTGCTTATCACTCCAGAAATCTTTGACCAGTTCCATTTCCTGGACAGTTTCCCCGATACTTTCCTCTTAGTAGTTTCATAGTTTGAGGTTTTGTATTTAAATATTTAATTCATTTTGATTTGATTTTTTGTATATGGCAATTAGTAGGGGTCTAGTTTCATTCTTCTGCACATGAATTTCCAGTTTCCCCAGCACCATTTATTGAAGAGACTATCCTTTCCCCAATGTATGTTTTTTGGCACCACTGTAAAAATGAGTTTATAGTAGATGCATAAATTTGATTCTGGATTCTCTATTCTGTTTCATTTGTTGATATATATGTTTTTATGCCACTACTATATGACGTTTCAGTTACTATAGCTCTGTAGTATAATTTGAAGTCAGGTAATGTGATTCCTCCAGTTTTGTTCTTTTGCTCAGCATAGTTTTTCTGTCCTTTCATGGTGACATACAAAGTTTAGAATTTTTTTCTGTTTCTGGGATGAATGTTACTGATGTTTTGATAAAGATTGCATCAAATCTGTAGACTGCTTTGGCAGCATAAGCATTTTACCAATATTAATTCTTCCAACCCATGAACATAGAATATCTTTTCATTTTTTTGTTTCCTCTTTAATTACTTGCAACAACATTCATGGTTTTCATTGTAGAGACTTTTCACTTATTTGCTTAATTCCTCGGTGTTGAGTTTTATTTGTAGCTATTATAAATTTGATTTTTTAAAATTTCTTTTTCAGATTTTTTACTGTTGGCATATAGAAGTGCTACTAATTTTTGTAAGTTGATTTTGTATCCTGTTACTTCACTGAATTTGTTTATCAGTTCTAATAGTTTTTTGGCGGAGTCTTTAGCTTTTTCCAAAGATGAGATAAGATCATCTGCAAACGATAATTTGACTTCTTTTCTAATTGGATGTCCTTTATTTCTGTCTCTTGTCTGACTGTTTTACCTAGGACTTCCAGTAATATGCTGAATAACAGTTGCGAAAGGGGACATTCTTGCCATGCTCCAGATCTTTGAAGAAAGTCTTTCAGTTTGTCCTCATTCAGTATGAAATGAACTATGGGTTTGTCATACAGGATTTCCTTGTTTTGGGGTATGTTCCTTCTACACTAAGTTGTTTTAAGGTTTATATCATGAGGAAATTCTGAATTTTATCAAATGCTTCTCCAGAATCAATTAAAATGATCATATAATTTTTGTCCTTCATTCTATTCATATGATGTATAGCATTGATTGATTTGCATATGTTGAAGTATCCTTGCATCCCCAGGTTAAATCTCACTCGCTCATGATGAATTACCTTTTTATGTGTTGTTGAATTTGGTTTCCACTTTAGTATTTTGTTGAGGGTTTTTGCGTCAATGTTCATCAATAATATTTAATTTCCTGTGGTTTTGTGGACTTTTGTGATGTGCCTTTTTATGGTTCAGTTTAGGTATCAGTATAACACTGGCCTCATAGAACGGGTTTGGAAGTATTCTCTCCTCTGTTTTTGGAATAGTTTGGGTAGAAATGATATTGGTTTTTATTTAAATGTTTAGTAAAATTCAACGGTCAAGCCACCAGGTTCCAGGTTTTTCTATGCTGGGAGACATTTTATTACAGATTCAATCTAATTACTTACTATTGGCCTGTTTAGGTTTTGGATTTCTTCATAGTTCAACTTTGGTAGGTTGCACGTATCTAGAAATTTATCCATTCCTCCTAGGTTTTCCAATTAATAGAATATAGTTGGTCATAGTAGCCACTAATGATCCTTTTAATTTCTGCAACGTCAATTGTAATGTCTCCTTTTTCATCTCTGATTTTATTTATTTGAGTCTTCTCTCTTTTTTCTTAGATAGTCTGGCTAAAGTTTTGTCTATTTTTTTATCTTTTAATTTCATTGATCTTTTGTATTGTTTTCTTCATTTCAATTTTATTTATTTCTGCTTTAATCTTTATTACTCCTTTTCTTTTATTAATTTTGGATTTTGTTCCCTCTTGATTTACTAATTCTATAAGATGCATCATTAGCTTGTTTATTTGAAGTTTTTCTAGTTTTTTGAAATACATGTTAAAGCAATAAACTGTCCTCTTAGTACTGCTTTCACTATATTACATAGTTTTTGGTAGATTTGTTTCTTTATCATTTGTTTTAAGACATTTTAAAATTTCCTTCATAATTCCCTCATTAATCCACTGATCACTCGTAGCATATTATTTAATATGTATGTGTTTGTATCATTTTCAAAATTTATCTTGATGTTAATCTGTTTAGTTTATTGTGGTCAAAGAAGGTGTTTGGTATTACTTCAATTTTTTAAATATTTTAAGACTTGTTTTGTGGCCTAACATATGGTCAATCTTTGAGAATGATCCAAGTGCTAAGGAGTAAAATGTGTTTTCTGCAGCAGTTGAATGAAATATTCTGTAAATATCTATTAAGTCCATTTGGTCAATAGTGTAGAAGAAATCTGCTGTTTCGTTGTGGATTTTCTATCTAGACAATCTATCCGATGCTGAAAGTGGGGTGTTGATGTCTCCAGTTATTACTGTATTGGAGTCTACCTCTCTCTTTAGTTCTAGTAATATTTGTTTAGTATATCTGTGTGTTCCACTGTTGGGGAGAGTATATATTTACAATTGTCATAAACTCCTGCTGAATTGACCTGTTTATCATTATATAATGGTCTTCTTTGTCCCTTTTTATAGTTCTAATTTTGAAATCTATTTTGTCTTATATAAATATAACTACTCCTCCTCCTTTTGGTTTTCTTTGCATGAAATACCTTTTTCCATTCCATTATTTTCAGCCTATGCAGATCTTTATAGGTGGTATTTGTTTCTTGTAGGCAATAGATCCTTGAGTCATGTAATTATTATTTTTTTCTCCTATCAGCCATTCCGTATCTTTTGATTGAAGAGTATAGTCTCTTTACATTCAATGTCAGTATTAATAAGGAGACTTGCTCTTTCCATTTTGCTATTTGATTTCTAGTTGTTTTGTGGTCTTCTCTTACTTCTTTCCTTCCTTCCTGTCTTTTTTTAGTGAAAGTATTTTTCTCTAGTGCTTTGTTTTAATTTCTTGCTTTTTTATTTTTTGTGTAATCTCTTGTATGTTTTTTCACTTAAGAAAACCATAAGGCTTACAAATAATACCTTACAACCCATTATTTCAAATTGACAAGAATTTAACACTGAATACAAAAGCAAACCAACAAACATGCAAGGAGCATACTTACCAAAACCCTAGAATTTATCCCCCTGCTTTTTAATTTTTTGTTGTCTCTATTTGTAACTTATGTACTGTCTCTGACTTTAAAAGTTGTTGTAGTTATTATTTTCGATATGCTCATCTTTTAGTCTTCATATTCAAAATATAAGTAGATTACATGGTAATCATGGTGTTAAAATACTCTTTTTTTCCATCTACTCACTATCACCAGTGAGTTTGTACCTTCAGATGATTTCTTATTGCTCATTAACATCTTTTTATTTCAAAATGAAGAAGTACCTTTACCATTTCTTATAGGATAGGTCTAGTGCTGATAAAATTCCTCAGTTTTCGTTTGTCTGAGAAAGCCTTTATTTCTCCATCAAGTTTGAAAGACAATTTTTGGCCAGATATATTATTCTAGAATAAATTTGCTTTTTCTTCAGCCTTTAAATATGCCGTGCCACTCTCTGCCAGCCTATAGTGTTTACACTGAAAAGTCTGCTGCCAGATGTATTTGGAGTTCCATCGTATGTTATTTGGTCATTTTTTCCTGCTACTTATACAATTATTTCTTTATCCTTGACCTTCAGGTGTTTGACTACATCTTGAGATAGTCTTATTTGGGTTAATCTTCTTAGTTTTCTGTAGCCTTCTTGTTCTTGGATATTGATATCTTTTTCTTGGTTTTGAGGTTCTCTGTTATTATCCCTTTAATTAAACTTTCTTTTTTTCTCCCTCTACTTCCTCTTTAAGTCCAATAACTGTTAGATTTGCCCTTTTGAGGCTGTTTTCTAGATCTTGTAGGCATGCTTTATTCTTTCATAGTCTACATTCATTTGTCTTTTGTGACTATGTATTTTCAAATGGCCTGTCTTCTGCTCTATCAATTTTTCTGATAAGAGATTCTGATGCATTCTTTAGTATGTCAATTGCACTTTTCAACTCTAGAATTTCTGCTTGATTCTTTGTATTTATTTCAGTCTCTTTCTTAAATGTATGTGATAGGATCCTGAATTCCTTCTTTTTGTTATCTTGAATTTTGTTGAGGTTTCTCAAAACAACTATTTCACATTCTCTGTCTGAAAGGTCACTTATCTCTGTCTCTCTAGGATTGATCACTAGTACCTTATTTATTTCGTTTGGTGAGTTCATGTTTTCCTGGATGCCTTGATGCATGTAGATGTTCACTGGCATCTGAGCATTGAAGAGTTAGGTATTTACTGTAGTCTTTACAGTTTGGGCTTGTTGTCCTTCTGGGGAAGGATTTCTGGGTATTTAAAAAGATGTGGGTGCTGTGATCTAAGTTTTTGGTCACTGCAGCTATATCTATAATAGGGAGCTTCTTAGGCCCAGTAACACTGTGGCTCTTTCACACTTGTGGTACTGCCTTAGTGGTCTTGGATAAGATCTGCAAGAATTATCTGGTTTACCAGGTGGATAACTCTCATTTGCTTTCCTTACTTTCTCTGAAACAAATGGAGTGTGTCTCTCTGCTCTGAGCTGTTTGGTCCTGGAGGAGGGGTGAACAAGCACCCTTGAGGCCACTAGCACTGGGACTTCTGAGACAGACCTGCAGCCAGCACAACATTGGGTCTTTCCCAAGGCCCACAGTAATCACTGGCTGGCCACTGTCTATTTTTTCTCAAGGCTATAGGGCTCTACAATCAGAAGAAGGTGAAGCCAGCTTAGCTAGTGTCCTTCCTTTCAGAGCAGCAATTTACCCCCAGCTCTGAGTGCATCCAGAGATGCCATCCTGGAGCCAGTGCCTGGAGTCTGAAACCTCAGGAATCTACTTGGTGTTCTATTTCTACTGCAACTCACCTGGCACCCAAGTCTAAAGACAAAGTCTCTTCCACTCTTTCCTCCCCTTTTCACAAGCAAAGGATCCTCTCCCCGTGGCCTCCACCACAATAGGCCCATGGCAAGTACTGCTTGGCTACCCCTGATGTTCACTAAAAGCCCAAGGGCACTTCAGTTAGCTTTTGGTGAATGCTTCCAGGCTTGGGACTCTCCCTTTAGGTCAGTGGGCTCCCCTATGGCCCAGGGCAGATCTAGAAATGCCATCCAAGAGCCAAATTCTGGAATCAGGGATCCCAAGAACTTGCTTACTGATCCACCCTTCTGTGGTTGAGCTTGCATCTAAACTACAAGACAAAATCCCCTTTAATCTTCCCTCCCCTTTCTTACTGATCTCCCTTCTGTATTTGAGCTGGTATGTAAACTACAAGACAAAGTCCCCTTTACTCTTCCTTCTTCTTTACTCAAGAGGAAACAGTTTCTCCCTGTAGCCATTGGAGCTGGAAATGTTCTGGGTCATGCCTGAAGCCAGTACATCTCTGAGTTTGACCCAAGGCTCATGGTGAGTATTGCCTGGCTACCACTGCTGATTATTCAGGGCCCAAGGGCTTTTTAGTGAGCAAGCGATGAATTTTTCCAGGACTTGGTCCTTCCCTTCAAGACACAGGTTTCCCTTCAGGACCGCAGTATGTACAGAAAAGTCACCTGGGAGCTTTGACCTGGAATGGGGTCCCAGGGCTCAGTCTGGTACCCCTTTCTCCTGTGGCTGAACTGGTATCCATGTTGCAAGACAAAGGCTTCTTTACTCTTGCCTCTCCTCTCCTCAATCAGAAGGAAGGAGTCTGTTTTGTAGCTGCAAGTTGTACTCCCTGAGTACATGTGCCCCCCAGGTCTACTGGCTCCACTCCCAGAACAGCACCAGGACTTATCCAGGAACTGCAGACCTTGTGGCTGAGACTGCCTTTCAAGTTTATTTAGAATCCTAAACCTCTTTTTTTTTTCTCTCTCTCTCTCTTTTTCTTATTATCATACTTTAAGTTCTAGGGCACATGTGCACAACGTGCAGGTTTGTTACACATGTATACATGTGCCATGTTGGTGTGCTGCACCCATTAACTCATCATTTACGTTAGGTATATCTCCTAATGCTATCCCTCCCCTATCCCCCTACCCCACGACAGGCCCCGTTGTGTGATATTCCCCATCCTGACATAGGCATGGGCAAGGACTTCATATCTGAAACACCAAAAGCAATGGCAACAAAAGCCAAAATAGACAAATGGGATCTAATCAAACTAAAGAGCTTCTGCAAAGCAAAAGAAACTACCATCAGAGTGAACAGGCAATCTACAAAATGGGAGAAAAATTTTGCAGTCTACCCATTGACAAAGGCTAATATCCAGAATCTACGAAGAGCGTAAACAAATTTACAAGAAAAAAATCAAACAACCCCACCAAAAAGCTCGCAAAGGATATGAACAGACACTTCTCAAAAGAGGATATGTATGCAGCCAACAGGCACATGAAAAAAATATTCATCATCACTGGCCATCAGAGAATCCTAAAACTCTTTAGCCAATGGTGTGAGGCTTGCTGGAACTCAAGCTCTGACCACTGGGAGAGGTGATTCCCCTTGGTTAGGGCTGGTCTATACACTTCCTCTGTAGGCGCTAAGTTCTTCCTGCTGTTGATTTCCACTGTGACAGGGCAGCATTGAGTCCCAGTGCAAAGTCCCAGAATCACTGCACTCTCCCTCCTCCAGTGCACAGGTTCTCTCTCATCACCATGTGGCCACTGCTGGAGGACGGTGGAGATTGACCTTGGCAATTCAAAACTGTCTTTTCTAGCCTGTTCAATGCCCCTTTTGGTGATATGAAGTTAAAACTAGGCACTATGATCTCTGACCTAATTGTAGGCTGTTGTAAAAGCGCTTTTTTTGGGTGTGGATAGTTGTTTAATTTGGCGTTCCCATGAAAAAGGTGATCAGTGGAGGCTGTTAGTCAGTCATCTTGCTCTGCCTCCAGTCAACTGATTTTTGATGAAGGTACCAGAAACACACAATGGAAAAATGACAGTCTCTTCAATCAGTAGTGTGGGGAAAACTGGATATTCATATACAGAAGATTGGAATAGACCGTCATCTCCTATAGTATACAAAAATCAGGCCAGGTGCGGTGGCTCACGCCTGTAATCCCAGCACTTTGGGAGGCCAAGGAGGGTGGATCACCTGAGGTCAGGAGTTCAAGACCAGCCTGGCCAACATGGTGAAATGCTGTCTCTATTAAAAATACAAAAAAATTAGCCCTGCATGGTGGCAGGTGCCTGTAATCCCAGCTACTCAGGAGTCTGAGGCAAGAGAATCACTTGAACCCAGGAGGCAGAGGTTGCAATGAGCTGAGATGCACCATTGCACTTCAGCCTGGGTAACAGGAAGGAGATTCTGGAAAAAAAAAAAAAAAGATGGAAAATTTCAATGTAAGATATGAAAATGTAAAACTACTAGAAGAAAATATAGGGGAAACACTCTATGACATTGTTCTGGGAGATGATTTCTCGCATATTACCCCAAAGGCATAGGTATCAAAAACAAAAATAAACAAATGAGATTACATCAAATGAAAAAGCTTCTGCACAGCAAAAGAAATAATCAAAAGAGTTAAGACACTACCTATGAATGGAATATATTTTCAAACCATACATCAGTATGTTGAAGAAATAACTGCACTCACATTTGTTGCAACACTCTTCACAGTAGTCAAGATATAGAATACATCTAAGTGTCCATTAATGTATAAGTAGATAAAGAAAATGTGGTATATATACACAACATAGTACTATTTGGGCTTAAAAAAAGTAGAAAATTCTGTTATTTTTGACAACATGGAAGACATTTTATTAATTGAAATAAACCAAACACGTAAATGCTGAATGACTACACTTATATGGAAATTCTCATTTTAAAAAAGCTTACAGTTCATAAAAGTAGACAGTGAAATGGTAGTCACCAGAAGCTGGAGGGTGGGAGACTGGAGACATGTTGGTCAAAGGAGACAAAATTTCAGTTAAGTAGGAGAAATAAATTGAAGAAATCTAAAATATATCGTGTAACCCATAGTTAATAACAATATGTTGTATACTTGAAAATTACTAAGAGAGTAGATTTTAGGCATTCTTATCATAAAAATATATGTGTGTGAAGTAGGGAATTTTATTTAGCCATTCCACACTGTGGACAAATATTAAAATGTCATGTTCTGTGCCATAAATATATACAAATTTTACTTATCAATTTAGAAAGTAAATACGTTAAAAATGTGATTAGTTCTTACCAAAAAAAGTTCATCACAATCGTTATAAAAGTACGTTTGTTGGAAGAGTATAATGAGTAGTTTGCTGGATAATGCAATACGTTTTATAGATCTTAATGACACCATTATCCTGGTCTTTAGATTTAACTCGAAGCTTGAATTTTAAGTGAGTAATTTCAAAATATTTTGCAGAGATATTAGTCCCATCTTATGAAATATCTCTTGTGAAATGTCTAAAAGTTTCCCTGAAAGAAAAATGGTTGATTTTATCTTCATCTAGATTCACTTATGAGCCAATTTTTTCATTATTTGCTTTTCCTTTTTTTATTATTAGACCTGGGCCATTCTGAATCAAAAGCAATTAAAAATGCAATTTGATTGGACTAATTAGTTCATATTGTGTATTGAAAAGTTTCATGAAAGTAATACATCAGTGATTGGAGATAATAGTGGAATAAGCACCACTTGGTGTGACTTTTTTATGTTTTCTAAAGTTTTGAACAAAGACTTCAAGCTTGTATACTCACTATATAGTTATGAATACACATGTACTTTTTTACAAAAAAGCTTTCAAAACTTCTTATGTACACTACAAAAACATTGAAATAGAGACAACTTTCTAACTTCTTAACACGTGATAACAATCAGAATGTCTTTGAGAATGTGGCTCAGTTCTCCTCTAAAGATGTTCTTGAGGGGCAAATAATCAATGCCCTCTATTTTGGGGGGAATTTCAACATCACATGGAAAAATATCAGAGTTAGATGGTGGTTATTGTTTATAAAAATAGACAAGTTTGGAAGTAAGAATTTAATATTTTGCAGGGAATTCATATCCCAGAAAGCATAACCACAAAGAACAACTTCCAAAAACTTGTTAGAGTGGTTAGCCACTCTAGAGGGGCTCTCTTTTGTTAAAGTTGTTTTATTTTGTTAAGAAGATCTGCAGTGTAAATTGAATTCTTGTATGACAATAGAAAGTGGCATGCTTTTTATTTTGAAAGTGAATAAACAATTGTACAAATCTCGATTTAAGTGAATAAGAGAGGCACTGATGAAGTACCCTTAGAGGTGTTATTTAAATTTATATTACAGAGTTCTTTCTTTTCCCACCTCACTCAAATATCTATGACATTTGTTACCTAAAGTTACTTATAAGTTTGTTTAGCCTTTTCTCTTAATTAAATTTATCTTACTTTTTCATCCGAACATTATAAATGGTAATACTCTATTGTAAATCCTTGACAATAGAAGAACCATTAAAAGGTCCAATGACAATTATAATTCCAAACTAAAGTCCCTTGTCTTTGAAATGTCCCAGAGAAATGAAGAATATTTGAAAGTATATTATAACATCTTCAATAATTAGCAAACTTTACTCAAAATGTTAAGTAAGTTTGGCCAAAACAAATTTTCTCCAGTTCATAGTAGTGAATATGATCTTTTCAGAACATTCACAAGACCAAAAAGTTATTTTTTACACTTGTATCATGAAACTACTCAAGCTTAAGAGGCCCTTTCCAAAATAAAAACAAGAACAACAAAAATAACAATAACCACTCTGCTAGTTCATAATGACACTTGATAAACATGACACGAAAATGTACAAGGCTCTCTTTTGCTAGAAATAGGAAAGACAATGCAGTAATTGCATATGCATCACATTGTGTTATGCCAAAAATAATGTAGCAAGAATTGCCAAAAGTTGCCAGTGCCTGTTATATCTCTGCTTGCTAAAATTCACTCTTGAGTTCTCAACCCTATATTCACTCTTATCCCCACTAATCAGAAATCTGAATTTCTGTCTTATATTTACAAATCAATAAAATATTTCTCTCAATTTCTCTTCTTCCCATCCAACTCTCTTTTTTAGCCATTCTCTCTTTGACGGTTACTCTCCTACTTCCAGATCACTACCCACTGATTTATTTATCTATTCCTGTAAGGTCTTAGCTTCTGGCATTAACAGACTCTGTCCTTTAACTTCTTGGCAACATTTTGCATGTTATTTGAGCCCATTATTTCTATTTTCAAATTTTCCTCACTTTCCAAGCACCACTCTGTCTGGTCTTCAGTCTTCTTTACATGTTTTTCTTTTATCAGCTCTACAAAAATAGTAATGTTCCTTGTTATTTATTCTAAGCTCTTGTCTCCCTTCACATTACACATTAAATCTGGCAAATCAATATGCTATAATGGCTTTAATTCTCAGCTATGAGCTGTGAATGAGCACACCTTTATCTCCATACTGGTCCCACATGTTTGGCTGACTACTTTTCCTTTCCTTTTGGATGTTTTAGAAACATTTCAAATTCAACATGTTCAAATCTGGACTGTCATTTTCCTCTAAAGTGTTCTTTATTTATAGCCGTATCTATTTACACAAGCCAGAAACCTGTAAGTTAAGCTTGTCTCCTAACTTGTCTGCATTTCTTTTAAACACTCATCAAGAACAAATATATCTTGAATAATCTACTTTTCTGCATATTCACAGCTACCTCCTGCCATTTCTCTCCTGTGATCTTAATTGGACATAGAGTTTTTCTCTCCACCTGTCGATTTGAAAACAAAGATTTTATTTTGTCACACATAACTATTCCGTAAGAGCTTCATAATAAGTTTCAACTAGTTGAAGATCACTTACAACACCTCCCTCTACTCATAATCTAAGCCCAGATGTTCTGTACTTTTTCAGGTTTTAATTCCTGCCTTGCTTTCTTTCACATCCATCATTTTGCATTCGGATTTCTTCCCAGTTGAGTGTTTTCCACATTCTCTGTCTGTTCAATTCCAAAACACCAGATTTTAGTCCTGGATTTAATGTCATTTGTCCTGAGAGATCTTGTCTGATATTATTGTTTCTAAATGCTTATCTTTATTTACGAAAATGCACTATTTATAGTGAGCTAGAGGGAAGATGATGAAGTGGTAGTTACCAGGAATTCTTACTTTCCCCCAGACAATAATTGCGCTAGCAGAAACTCTGATGTAACTATTTTGGAACTTCATTCCTTCAGCTCATGGCTTGCTAATAACTGCTCATCCCCTATGCAGCAGCCTCATGGCAGGCAGACAGATATGTTCTCACTTCTGGAGCAGTTTGCATGCATATTGTGACAGCTGGGGTGGGCAATTAGGACCCTGTTGTACACATATCAGGAATCTGTGCTCTGATCACTGATTGCTCCTTTTGATCTTGAAGGTACAGACACAGAGGCAGACCACCATTGCAGCAAGCTCCTCTCTCTGTGGCTTCAGTGACTTTCAGGCGATTTGATAGGTCAAGTCCTTCTCCACCACCTTGTTTTTCTTTTTCCTTGTTGGTAGTGTAGCAATTTAAAAACTAGAACATTCAAAAGAAATGATACATAAAGAGGTATTTAAAAGACTATTATGTATATACCCAGAGAAACACAAGCTTAGAAGAGATCTCAGAAGACTGTGAGTTTTCACTGTTGACTGGTTCCTGGCACAGAAAGACATTAAAAATGTAATTTTAATAACCAAATGGTAAAATATTAAACCTTGGGAAAGGGAGAGAATTTGATCTCCAGAGTTACCACCTTTTAAGATTCAAATGTCCAGTTTTTAAGAAAAAAAGAAATTACAAAGCATACTAAGAAACAGGCCAATAGGGCCCATTCAGTAGGAAATAAATAAATCAATAGGCCCTATTCCTGAGAAAAACCAGATAGTGAACTACCTGGACAAAGACTTTAAAATATCTATTTTAAAGATGTTCAAAGAGCTAAAAGAAGATGTGGATAAAGTCAGAATAAAAGTATAAACCAAATGAAAATATAATAAAGAGATAGAATATATTTAAAATTACCAAAAACACATTCAAGAGATAAAAAGTATACAATAAATGAAATTTAAAAATCACTTGAGGGATTCAAAGGCAGATTTTAGCAGGCAGAAGAGACAGTAAGTGAATTTGAAGATAGAGAAACTAAAATGATGTAGCCTGGGAAAAATTTAAAAAGTTATAAAGAAAATGGATGAAGCCTAAGGTTCCTGTTGAACCATTTTAGACCATAAAATGAATCAATAAGTGCATTCTGGAAGACTCCAAAGGAGGAGAGGAAGAGAAAAGGATCAGAAAAATTATTTGAATAATAATGGACCCAGACTCTCCAAATCTGATAAAAGACAAAAATAAAAACATCCAAGAAGCTTAATGATTCCAAGCAAGATAAGCTCAAAGAGACCCACATTAAGACATGTTATAATCCAACTGTCAAAAACCGAAGGCAAAGAGAGTATCTTGAAATCAATAAAACAGAAACAAGTCATCATACACACACAAGGAATCCTCAGGAAGATTATCAGCCGATTTCTCATCAAAAACCTTGGATTCAGGAAACATTGGATCAATATATTCAGGAAAAATAAAACAAAACAAAAGCAACAAAAAAATGAAATGCTGTCAACCAAGAATCCTATGCCTGAAAAAATTTTCTTCAAAAATGAGGGAGAAATTCAGACATTCCCAGATAAATAAAAGCTGAGGAAATTTATTACCACTAGATCTGCCTGTAAGAACAGTTAAGGGAGACCTTCAAGTTGAAATAAAAGAAAAAAACAATAAACAGTAACCTGAAACCATATGAAGAAATACAGATCTGTAGTAAAGGTGAATCTATACATAATTATAAAGTGTATTATATGTAGCTTTTATTTATAACTACACTTTTCTACATGATTTAAGAGAATAATGCATAAAAATATCACTTCATGTTTGGGGATGCACAATGCATAAATATATAATTCATGACATCAGTAACTGGAAGGTGGTTAATATGACCCTGTTTAGAAGTAGAAATTTTGTATGTTATTAAATTTAAGCTGTCAATAATTTAAATTCAAATATATTTAGAAAGTTAAATGTAATCCCAATGGCAACCACAAAAAGTAGCTATAGAACATACATGGAAGGAAATAAGAATTAAAACATTTCACTGCCAAAATGTAGTTAAACACAAAAGGACACAATAATGCAAAAACTGAGAGACAAAAATCTTGAAGGCATACAGATATACAAGTAGCAAAATGACAGACATCTCCTCTTATAAGTAATTACTTTAAATATAAATGGGTTAAACTCGTCAGTAAAAAGACAGACATTAGCAGAATGGCTAAAAATCAATAAAGATTCAAAGATATACTAAATACAAAAGGCTCATTTTAGATGTAAAGACATAAGGTTGAAAATGGAAGTATGGAAAAAGATATTCTGTGTGAATATTAACTGCCTTAGTCAATTTTTTGGTTCTATACAGAATACCACAGAGTGGGTAATTAATAAAGAAAAGAACTATATTTCTTACAGTTTTGGAAGGGGTGAAGTTCAAAGTCAAAGAGCCCTCACCTGGTAAGAATCTTTGTGCTGTGTTATCTCATGGTAGAGGGGCAAAGAAAGAATGAGAGAATCCAAACTCATCCTTTACATCAGTTACCCCCTCTCAAGATAACAAATCTACTCCTAGAGTAATGGCATTAATTCATTTACAAGGGCAGAATCTTTATGACCTAATCACCTCTTAAAGGTCCCACTTCTCAACACTTTTGCATTGGGGATTAAGTTTCCAACACACGAACTTTTGGGGACACATTGAAGCTATAGCAGTAACCAAAAGACAGCAGAGGTGGCTATACTAATATCAGAAAAAATTGACTTTAAGTCAGAAAAGATTACAAGTGGTTCATATGAGACTGACAAATTCATACTTACCAATAGAAACTGTCTCTATAGCAAATGTAAATGTTGGTAAAATATTTCTCATGCCTGAAATAATCCATTCTGATTTTCTTATTTCCATGATTTGCTTAAAATATGGGTTTGTTGTATTGCAGAAAAAAAATACTAAAGATAAATCATTGATTACATATTTACAAAAATGTTTAACACAGCAAGAAAATATGACAATTCCAGGCATTTACACATAATAAGCATCAGATAAGCAATTATCATATTATCAAGCCATCAACTTTTGAGTGTATACCCGAAAGAAGTGAAGCCTGTGATAAATGTACATATGTACAACCATGTTCAAAACATCAGTATTCATGATAGTCAAAAGATGGAAGCAGTGTGAATACTCATTGAAAGATTAATGGATAAAGAAAATGTAATATATACATACAATGGAATATTATTTAGGATTAAAAAGGAAGGATTTTTGCCGGGCGCGGTGGCTGAAGCCTGTAATCCCAGCACTTTGGG